>NW_023505125.1:0-85932 GCF_004664715.2 Peromyscus leucopus | reverse complement strand
CCTAAGGGTCTACAATCTCCCACAACAGCACCATTAGCTGGGGCCCAAGTGCTCAAACAAATGGGCCTGTGGGGAGACATTCAGGCACACACCATAACACTGTCTCTGGTTCCCACAGGTTCAGGCCATCTCACAGTGTAAAACATATTCAGTCGGAGTTCAAAGGCCCCTATAATCATAGTAGTGCGGATATTCTTTAAAAGCCCAACGTCTCCTCTGAGATTCAGGGCACTTTTGGAGACATGCCACAATTCTGGCATCTCCAGTATCCCAGGATCCCCACGGCAATTCTGCCTTCATGTTCCAGTTTCTGATCGAGCCTTTCTTGCCCTCTGGAATTTTGCAAGCATAGCCTCTACTGTCTACGCTCTCGTGGCCTTCTGATCTTCTGCACCTCTCCAGAATATTCTGGTGAGCTCTTTTCACAGCATTGGAGAACTTCTCCAAATCCTTCCTGAAAACTAGTTTCAAAGGCCTAAGAACCCTATAGAATATTTACCACAGGGATAAACCCACTTTCCTGATCCTGTTTTTCTGTATTGGTGTTTTCTCGTCGTGACAGAAGTAAATCAAGAGAAGCTGTTTACTTGGTTCACAGTTCAGAGAGAATGGTTCACCATGGCAGGAAGGTCATGGTGGAATGACACTCTTGGTATATTTCTTGTGAGTGAGCTGCTCAGTTGGCTAGTGGAACAAGAGACAGAGAGTGTGGCAAGAAGGAGTCATGGGTAATATACACCTACCTCCTAAATATTCTACAGCCTTTTAAAACAAGGCCTTCAACTAGGGACCTAGTGTTCACATACATGAGCCAGCAGAAGTCATTTCAGACTCAAAGCATTGTCCTCCTTCAATATAAGAATTTGATCGTTTGAAAACTATGGCTAGTGCAATCTAAAAACCTGCATGAACAAACAAATGCATTTGACACATAAAAATCAACATATCACATGAATGTCTACTAAAGTGAAGTTTTTATAGTAATAAATGCCCAGCGTAGTTCCAAGAGAAGTAAGAAGACTTGCCTTCCAAACTTTACAGGGTAGTTAAACATTCATTGAGTTTTCATGTTATTTGTGTCTATATTTAGACTACAAAACATACCAATGAAGAAATCAAATGTAAGTTCTCACATTCACCTCTGTGTGCACTGGTGCCCATCAAACTGAGCAACAACCAGGGACATAAGTGTAACTAAGAACAGCATATGTCTTTTCCAGCAATTTTTAAAGAAATTCATTGGAATGATTATTGGATGGCCAGAAAACCTTATAATTTGTTTTATTGACCTTTAATAAAATTGAATATATTGTGGTAACAAAAAGAAAGTTTATGCAATTTAGTTATTAGGTATTTCTGAAAGTGAAAATTGGAGCACAAGTCCTTTTAAAACTGTACTATTTAATACATTTAAAAAATGCTAAAGCAATATCCCCAGAACACATTTTATTGATATGACACAGGGCATCTGCTAACCCCCATGTTTTCAGCCTTTAGCGAGCAGATTTTAGTTGATATAATGTACTCTGCCTGAAAGAGTTCAATTGTGTTTCATGTATTACCTAGATGTACCAGAAAGTACTTCACTTGCGTTACAGGGTCTTAAATTTTTAAAACAATAAAAAGAGTAAAAATAAGGGATTCAATTTGGCTCAAAATAGAATGCCTGATAATCTCACCTCTAAGTGACATGTTTCTCATGGTTCTAATTAGTAATGAAATCTGTTAAATAATCTCAATGTCAATATGTGTATATTAGATCCTCTAGCAGACATAGTCAAGTGTTCTAAATAGCTATAAGTCTCATGTGGAACTTCTCATGCTAAATCTGTGCATACAATCTACTTAAGAAAAATCATTTAGAAAGAATGATTAGATATTACATGTTAAAAGTAGAAAGGTTTATGTTGAGTCATCTGAACTCTACATAATTAAATGTCCTTTAGTAAGTGAAGCAATCAGTGTTATACAAAATTATAGTGTGATACAAATGGTAATATCAATGAGACTTCTTATTATATTCAAATCCTATAGCAGTAGTTTCTATTTAATCAGTATAGAATTTATACGTATAAAACCTAATATAAAGTTTATTTTATTTCCTGTTATAACATTACTGAAGCCTATTTATAAAATCTAAACATGACATATTAGTTTTCAGTGTTTAAATGCTGCCATAACACTATGCCAAAGATGTCTTAGTTTCCCAAGATATAATAATGAAATAAAATTGTATTAAGCCAAGGTGGAGGCAGCCATATTATAGTTAGCATAACAAAAATAGATTAAAAGATAAAAAAACTGAACAAATTAAGTCATATCTAATTGTAAAAAAATTCTTAAGGAACTAAAACAAAATTACTCTTTTTCTTGCCATGCATGACATTTATAGAATCAGATTCCAATCTGCAATTGTGTTCATTCTCATCAATATTACCATCACCTTCTTAGACAATCTGATATGGCCCCTAAATCAACTGAAGCAAAATTTGCCTCAGCCGTTTTATTAGCCTTCAGTTAATTGTTGTTCATCATAAAGCTAGTGTCAGCTTTATCTCTGTTAAGAGAAAATACCTTCAACAACTCAATGGAAGAAAGACTTATTTTGGCTCAATATTTTGGAGATTGGGGTCATTGTCACTTGGCCTTGTGGCTGTGGACTTCTGGCAAAGCACATCATGACAGGAGCCTTGGCTGGGGAGGCTGCTCACCTCATGGATGTCAGGAAAAGAGAAAAAGAAAGGACATATTCAAGGACACACCTCTTATGACTTAAATTCCTTCCATTGAGCCCAAACTCCACACATTTCCAACATCTTTCAATAGTTTATCAGCTGAGAACAAAGCTTGAACACATGAGTATTAAGAGGCATTTAGGATCTGAACCATAAAAAACACTAAAATATTTATAAACAGACATATGCAAGTGCACTTTTGTGAAACAGAAACACACTTCAGAATACGAAAGAGTACTATCACCTAAGGAAGAAAAGGGAAAATATGGATTTATGGTGGCATGACTGTGTGTGTGTGTGTGTGTGTGTGTGTGTGTGTGTGTGTGAGAGAGAGAGAGAGAGAGAGAGAGAGAGAGAGAGAAGAGAGAGAGAGAGAGAGAGAGAGAGATCATTCATTAGCTCCCAGGATTATAGAAGCTAAAAAGTCCTAAAAGTCCTAATTACTGGAGAATAAACCCAAGGATCTATTCAAGGCCTTGGTTTTATTTCAGTCTTATCCCAAACATGAAATCCTGGAGAAGCCATGACATTTCCCCAGTCAGTGTCAGATCATTAGGCTGGAAATAAGACAAAGTCCCAGTTTAAAGACAAAATTTTCCTCTTACTTTTTCTATTTAGGTCATCCACTGATTGTGTACACCCTACTCACAACAGAAAAACAATCTACTTTACCCAGTCTATTTATTTACATACTAGAGTTATCTGAAAGCAGCAAGGTGGAAAGACATGAGGAGTGTTTGCTCACTTACCTGAGTATCACACTGCTCAGTCAAGTGGACATAAGCATGACATTAGCTTCATCTCTATAGATTTCTGGCAGAGGAGGGTTTCAGTGGAGTGAATAAATGGTCCTTCATATTTCTATAATCACAATTTTAATGTTACAAGTCATATCATTTCTTTCTTTGGTTTTGGTTTATTTTAACTCTAACCATAAATTGTACATAGTTTGACTTTTTTCACATTTAGTTAACATTGTAATCAGAATTCATTTTCTAAATTGGGAATATAAGGATTCTTTCATTTAAGCTGGCTCTAAATTTTACAGATAATGCTGGCACCACATTGCATAGAAAGACACGTCTCAAGGCAATAACTTAATAAAGTGCACACTTTGGGTATGAGTTTGATATTGACTGTGGGATTTGTTTTCTTCTTACTTTAATTGAATCTCATAGCTGTAATGTTTTCCATGATCCTACCCAGCTCTACTCAAACACCTCAGACTGAGCCAGGAATAGCATATTAACATGCCAGATCTTGTCAGCTTGTGTCGCAGCTCTGGTGTTCCATAAACAAGTGAATATTGGTGAGACTGTTAGGAGAGACCTTTATAATATGCATAATGTGGGCCATCTGCTTTAACTGCTTCAGTGTGACAATAAAGTTGTTTTAACTAATATTTAAATCACTTCTCAAAGCTGTATCTGCACAAGCTACTTGAACTTTATTTCACCTGAGCAAACAAGTTTTAGAAAAACAGAAGAGTGTAATTTTTTTCAAGCATATATACTGTAGGTAATTATTCAGAAGACAAAGGAAAAGAAATATGCATCTAATATCTTTTAAAGCACATTTTCCCATTTTTGCCCATGATTAGGCAAAATAAGAGTTATAATCAAACTGTGTGGCTGCATTTACCCCATAGATTGGAATGTAGGTATTTTGGAGTCCCATTTCAACTTGGTTCTTCCTCACCCACCTTCTCTTGTGCAGCATCCTCCGACCCCATATTCCTAGATTCTGGTTTTCTTTTCTGGCTTGCGTATGTGGAACTAAGTTTTCTCACCTTTTTCTATGCTGAAACTGATCCTTCAAGTACTGTCAGTTTCTTATTTTGAAACAAAATATTTGTAAAAGTAATTTTCTGGGTGTTTTGTTTGTTTTATTTTTTTGAAAGGAACATAAATGCTCCCTAAAATCAGAAGGTTATGGTACATGACTGAGCTGTGAGAAAAACCCTGAGCTGGAAATTTGCTTGAAGAGAGTATTATAAGGAAATGTCATGGTGAAATACGCCATATTCAGGTTTCTTGTTTTGTATATTGCCACTGATGATTTGCATGGGTCTTATGCAATATGTTTTTTCATCATGTACCAAGGGCCAGCTATTGTGGATTCTCATGCCACACTTCTCTGGTGAACTTTGAAATGCTAAGTGTTTATAGACATTCACAGTTGAATAAGTTTGCTGTAACAATTCTTTGATGGCAGGAATGCTTCTAATTTCTAGTTTCCTATTTACGTTGTCTGACATCTGACTAGCATTTAAATGATACACATGCTTTGTTCCCTGGAAGTGAGTTCTCTGTCACCCCTTGGTTAAGGACCAGAAGTCAAGAGGTTGGCATCCAATTGCTGGTTCTGTCAGTATTATCTGAGTGAACTTTTCTCATCAGTTCACTTTGCCTGCCTCTGCTCTGACATTCAAACAAAAAGCATATTTTTGTCTTGTGTAAAATACTACAAAGTATTGTCTCACATTTGTAATTTCGTGTAATTTCCATAACTGTCCTAAGAGAAGGTCTTAGCATCATGCAGCTTTTATAGATGCAGAAACTGAATCTCAGTGATAAAGAGTTTCTCAGGTTTCTGAGGTATATCTTCAGTTCCTCCCTGCTGTCGTCTCTTATCTTCCAGCATTAATTCTGTAATTTTTTGGTAACTTAAACTAAAAAGGAAGAGTGAAATGCTCATTTATGCATCACATTTATTTCCAGACCTACCTAAGTATGTAATTGAGCACATACCTGACCCTGAGTCCTACCCCAACCACTCATGAAAAGTAAAGAAAAATAAATAAAAAGAATAAGTCCTACCTTCAAACCTCATTACTAAATATCTGGTACTAAGAATATTTACATAATATCCAAAGAATTATAAAGCAGAAATATATTTAATCACAACATTGAAAGCCTTAAAATTAAATAAATAAGATTCATATACAAATCCATGTGTAAGAAAGTCATTATATATATATATGAAAAAATGTAGGCCAGTCTGTGACAGGAGGAAATTACACACACTTAGGTTAAGAAATTTCAGATTTTATAATTAAAAAATGTGTAAGGACATGGAGAAACATGGCTATGACTATTATTAAGCATGCCTACACCAAAAATTTAACATGAGGCTATAACACAAATTGCTAAATGTCTTATTAATTAAAAAAAAACTGGAGCCAGATATTGGGGTGAAAGCTGAAAGATCAGAGAGCAAGTCAGTCATGTCTTAACTCTAGAAAATCTTCAGCTCAAGAGAGAGCTACTTCCTGTATACTCACGCCTATATACCTTTCTGTGCCCTGCCATCTTACTTCCTCTCTCCACCCAGCTACATTACTTCCTCTTTCCTCCCAGCTCTATCACTTCCTGTCTGTCTGTACGGACCTCCAAATCTCTATAGTTAACTAGTGCTGGGATTAAAAGAGTGTGCCACCATGCCTGGCTTATTTCCAGTGTGGCCTTGAACTCACAGAGATCCAGATGAATCTCTGCTCCCGAATGCTAGGATTTTAGGTGTGTGCTACCACTGCCTGACTTCTATATTTAATATAGTGGCTGGTTTATTCCTCTGATCCCAGGCAAGCTTTATTTGTTAGAGCACAAATAAAATATCACCATATGAGGTAGGAAATGATAGGTTCACATGGGAACAAATATGGAAGGAACAAAAACTAGTGAGTTTGAGAGACAATGAGTATGGAGATTGCTTTCCAAGAGATGTGGCATGATAATGGACAATTTTCTATACTGTATCAGACAAGGTGATCTTATAATTTTCAACATCTACATGGTTTTTGTACTTGCAGTTTGAAAATGTCCTTGTCTCCCACTTCTTCTTCCTGTTGTATTTATACTGTCTCTCAATCCAAAGCAAATTTTACATGTACATATAAATCAGATGACAAATATAACACTGAGTAGATAAGTAGTAAACCTCCATAGTTGTATCAGAATGTGAGCATGGGGTGAGTGTGATCCGTGCAGAAACTTGTCCTTACATAGTTTAAGTTTTCTGGGTATGAACTGTATTGACATTTATCTCAAAGTCAACTGCAGCAATATCTATTTGATTTGAGAAAGTTATTGCATTGAAAAAATTCATCTTAACTATAAAATAAAATATCTGGAGATCTAAATATTTAAATATAATGCTTTATAATACATTTGAAGAATAGTGTATACAAACTAAGATAATTCATTTCTGTTTAATAAACATGATAAATATCAATGGTCTCTCTTACATAATATTCTTAGACATCTTGAAAACTTTTAAGCTATAAGCATTAACTACTTAATATTCTTCATTTACTAAAGTAAAACAGAAGGAATTTTACATGAAGTTAATTTTCACCTTTTCTCAAGAGGAAACTTTTTCCCTTTTAAGTGTGCCCATTTTAATGAAATAACTTTTGAACAAATACTTGAAAAGTGATAATGATGTACATTTAGTCTAATCCTTATCTAGTATCTGAAAATATATGTATTTGACTTTAACTTAAAAGATCAGGGAGGCCAAGCAAGTAGCCTGGTCAGTAAAGCATTTGATATTCAAATATGAGGACCTGAGATCAGTCTTTGAAACCCATGGATAAAATCAGACATGCTTAAAACCAATGGCATAAGCTTGTAGTTAGTATAGGGAGATACAAATAGGTGAACCCTGGTGTTCACTAGTAGCATGAATCTTAAAAGGTCTTATTAATAAAAACAAACCTGGAGCCAGGTATTGGGTTGAAATGCTGAAAGATCAGAGAAACAGAACAAGCCATATATGTACATATGTGCATTCTCACCCACAAACACACACACACACAGTAGGTCAAAACATAATAGTCCTCAACCTTTGCCCTCATAGCTTTCTTATATTTTCTTTGCATGCATTGAGCTTTCCAATTATATGGTAAGCATACACTTCATAAGGTGATGCAGAAGCCAACAGACTAGCCACCCCATCTTCATACATATTTATACTTTCTCTTCTAAAACAGTTGGATGATGTGCATCATGTATTATTAATTAGTGAAGTTGCTAGTAAGGGAAACTAAGAGTCCTGAAAAAATGAAACATTGCTCAGTAACTGTAATGAAAATGGTCATATCAGGAATGATTCTCAGAAATAATTAGCATCTACAGCAGGGGCATGGTCACTCAGAACAGGCACTAATGTGAGCTGTGCCATCCCTACAGATGAATTCCTGCCCAGAGATTTAGACAGAGCTTTGGGGAGTGGATATTGGAAGCATTGCCTTCAAAATGACAGAATGATCAGACACATTTAAATTTGTTCCCTCCCACAACCTTCTAAAATACACGATAGATTTTTTTTTCCTCCAGAAACCTAAATTTATTGAGTGTGGAGGAAACAGGAGAGGAGACGAGTAACAACACTTGGAATCTAGAAAGCAGATGGGACACCAGGATTATAACACAGAATGCAGAAGAAGGATAAGTCTTTTGAAGCAGCGAGAGACACAAAAGCCCAATCCTATTTGCTTCACAGAATCCTCAAAAGATGTGTGAATAGGCAGTGTCACCTCTAGTGGTAGAGGAGAATCACCAAAAGCATGACTCAAAAGCGATAGCATGTAGTTATCCTTGCCTCCTTCAAACAGTGGGCTCCTTCCTCTCCTGTACAACATGATGTGAAGGAGGTGACATAGTGGAAAGGCTGTCTGGGCTGCGGAATTGCAGGCATAATCAATGTAGAGGTATTAGTGTGAAGACAAATTAACATATCTGTGTCTGCCTACCTACCTGGACTAAATGCTGCTAACCTGCCTCTTCTTAGTTTCCAGAATTCTTGGAAATGGGGAATTATTCTGCATGGCCAACTCAAATTCTGCCCTGCTTAAGAGGAAATAAAAGTATTCTAAGGATGAGAATAATTTTCTGATTTGCCATATTTCTGAGTTTTCCTTTTGTCTCTATCCTCGGACTATTATCTGTTTCATGCAATTTAATTCTGACTTGTTTTGAGGTTTGCTTCCTCTTCTCCCATCTCTTCTCCTTTCCCTTTCCCATTCCTATCACTTGTTCCCACCTATTATCTAGCAAGACCTTCAACTAGGGAAAGATAGGTTCAGGTTTCTGCATTGGGAGAGATACAATAAAGCAATGGAACCCCAAACCTGTGAAATAGAATATACCTATTATTCTCAGGTTCCTTAGGTTCCAGAGAAGTTAGAGATGCCAGAAGGAGGTTGGTAGGGAGTACAAATACCAGGGCATGTCCCAGAAGATCAAGCAAGCCAGTGGGCATGTGGGATTGTTTTTCTATTAAGGTCCATGGGTATTATCCATTTCGTTTTTTATTGATGGTGCATTGGATAGTTTAAGGAAATGAAGGAAGGAAGGAAACCTATTTACCTGAATCAGGCTTGAGCATTGGCATTTGCCTTGGTTAATAACTGAGGTATGTTGAGTTCAGTGATGTCAAAGAGAACTACTGGGAATGAAGGGTCTTAACTAGGTCAAAGAAAATGAAGCACAGCCGGATTGCATATATAACATGAAGGCCAAGAATGGAGGGTAATCTGCCGCTACTGACATTAAGAACTCTTATGTGGCTAGTTTTTGCCAATGAACTAGCAAGGAGCTCTGGCACAGGGCCTTTTGCATGGGAATGCTACACCAACACTTTGTCTCCAATTCTCTCTCCATCTGCTCAGGTGGTCATGGAAGCAAGCGATGCAGAAATGGAGCACAGTAAATTGGGAGTACAGTCACTTGGACTCACCAGGGAATTTGATAACCATGTTTTAGAGGAATTTGTTTTTCCAGCCTGACTTTCCTTACTTAAAATATGGCTCCCAAAGCACGAGAGTCATATTATACTTATCTAGCAACCTAAGAAGCCCATTCACAGAGGACTAGACAAATTTCTAAATGGTCTTATTAAAATAATAAACACAGAGCCAGAAATTTGGGTTAAAGCCTTAGAGAGAGATCAGAGAAAGCCACCAGCCAGCCTTATCTCACTAACTCTGCAGCTCCAAAGAGCCAGTTACTTCCTGTCTACCCACGCCTTTATTGCCTTGCTGTTCTGCCCTCTCATTGGCTCTCTTAGCCCAGCTACCTCACTTCCTCTTCCTACGTAGTTCTGTCACTTTCTGTCTATCTGTACAGACCTCCAGGCCTCTGTGGTTGGTATTGGGATTAAAGTGTGTCACCACATGTGGCTCTGTTCCCTAGTGTGGCCTTAAACACACAGAGATCCTGCTGCTAAGTGATAGGATTAAGGGTGTGTGCTAACACTGCCCACTTCTTTGTTTACTTGAAATGGCTTGCTATTTCCTCTGATCTCCAAGCAGGCTTTATTAAAGCACAAATAAAGTATCACCACATTTCAGCACAAATGAAATATCACCACAGAATACCATTTTCAGTCCCCATCCTTGTAGCGCCTAATCAAGTTATCTTACATCTATGAAGAGCCACTTGCGCTCATCAGGGACTCTTCAGAAAGAAAAATAATTAAAACTTAGTAGTGTGTTTTGTGGCCTGAACACATTAAAACAAAAACTGAAACAAATGATAGATTCAGGAAAAAAAAAAAGATAATACTTGAAATATATGAAATGTCAATAAAAATACAGGAAATTAGGGTTGAGTTAGGAATATGCCAGAGAACAGAAAAATATGAAATCTAGAAGAACCCTGAGAACACCATCAGATTCAGTTTAATTGGCATTATTCAAATAACACAAATTCTGACACAACTGAGCAAAGATTCCTCCAAACTCGGCCTCAGTTAGAAAAACTTGGAAATCTAGATGAAGAACCGCTGACTGTCCAGGAAGAAATTGCAATAACCCCACCCCGAAGGTCGTTACCATAAAACTTGAGAATGCAGAGAGAGACTCATTTCATATACTTGACTTTACTAGTCTACTAACTTGTTTTGGTTTTCCATTATCTAATTTCTTTTGTGTTCATAGACAAGATTAGCTTTAGAAAAATATGGTCATCTTTGGTTTAATTTTTAATTTGTTGGTGACCGAAAATTCTGTATTTCTTGTGGGAAATTAGTTGCTACATGTTGATATTTAATTGAGCCTTAATATGTGACCCTTTTGGTAAGTGGCTTAGCTGTGATTTGGTTTAGAAGAGTACACACACACACACACACACACACACACACACACACACACACACACTGGGTTGAATATGCAAATCCTTGAGTGATTTAAATGAGAAGTGTCCTCCACAGACTCAGTTTTTTGGACATTAATGATGCTGTTTGGGTTGTCATGGAACCATTAGGAGGTGCAACCTTACTAGAAGAAGTGCAACACTAGATGTAGGCTTTGATTTATAGCCTTGATCAACTTCCAGTTCACTCTCTGCTTTCTGCATTCGGTTAGAGATGTGATCTCTTGGATTCGTGTACCTGATTCATACCTTTCTCAGCATTATGGATCCCTTTGCTGGAATCATGAGCCAAACTAATCTCTTTATTCCATAAGTTGCTTTTGGTCATTGTATTTTTATCTTATCAGCAAGAAGTACCTAATTTAATATTCTGTGTTTAGTATTCTCATTTTAACACATGGTTCCTAACTGACCATGCTGCTTTGGAAGATTATAGACACGTTAAAAGGTATGCTTCCTGAAAGTAGATCCCTGGCATAGGCCTGGAGGTTTACAGTGTCTTAGTGACTGTCCTTTGCTTCCTGGTCCAGCACAACATAAGATCAGGCTTAGGTAAGCCTGTAGGGCATTTCTTATTAGTGATTGCTGCGTAGGGCCCCTGGTGGTACCATATTGAGAGCTGCTGGTAGCAAAGACCATGGTAGTATACAACAGGTGACAACTAGAGTTCAGAAGGTCAACCTATCAGAACCAAGGGTTCTGTTAGAGGAAACCATCATGCAAGGCATTATGAAATTACTGCCTTTGAATGAATTAGCTGTTTCTTGTTGTAAACTTCTTGTGCAATAACAGCTATGATTCTCCCCATTTACCATGCATTTCCATGTTATGTGTACATCTAATCTCATGATTGATCTCAATCTTATGGGCACAACTTCCCCTATACATTTGGGTAATTTGATAAATTTTTCAGCTGTATTTATTCTTCATTAGCTTACATCTGGACAGGGCCATTCTCCAGACAAAAGCATTTCAACAAGATACCTTTTTATCCAAGGACAGGCTGCACATAGATAAGAATTGACTCATCTCACTTACAGATACGAGAAAATAACCACTAACAATTAAGTCCTCAACTCTTTCCCTTCATCCCAGTTTCTTTACACAAGATCCTAATTTAAGAGATTTACTACTCACATTACTGGATAATGTTTCAGTCATCTGCTAGTTACTGAGTTAAGGTAGTTACTTCCCACTGACCCAAGGAGATTTCTGATAAGGTCAGGTGGTGATAGGTGCCTAGCTTCGTTCCTTGTGCAAATTCACTCCCCCTTTTAGATTGTAATTGGAAGCTGACAATTATTGCTCTATGTGTGGATCCTTATCACCTCTCTCTGCAACCATGACAACTTCAAGCCTTGCATTGCTTTGCCAAAGAATTACTTCTTGTATATATACCAGTTCCCCAAAAGCACTTGGGGAATTGATTTAGAAGAATAAAGATGAGGATGGAGATAGAAAGAACTAGTAGAATAATGAGAGAGCAGTACAGGGGACTGAGAAGAGCTAAGTATGAGGACAGAAAGTAGCTGTGTAGATAGAATTGACCTAGAAGAATAAGGAATGGTCTAAAGAACCCAGCGTGCTCAGATTCATTTGATATCCCTCAGATTAGTATCCTTAGCCGCTTGTGGCTTCTGTTCTGGACCCTGGTAAGAAATCTTCTCAAGGCAGGCATCTGGGGAGGATTCAGTAGTACCATCCCTTGGCTAGTGGTCCTGGATTCTATAAGAAAGGCTGAGTAAGTCATGGAAGCAAGCCAGTAAGCAGTACTCTTTCATGGGCTCTGCTTTAACTTCTGCCTCTGGGTTCCTGCCCTACTGAGTTCCCCGTCCTGACTTCCAGCAGTGATGGACAATATGATGCCAAAATATGAGCCAAACAAACCCTGTCCTCCCCAACTTACTTTTTGTTTGTGGTGTTTCATTATAGCAATAGTAACTCTAACTTAGACAAGTACTGCCTTAAATGATAGGGTAATATATCTTACTATCTAGTTTAGTGGTCAACTGATAGTAATAACAATACTCTATTTTTGGGGTGACTTGGGGCCTCTTTAATCAGCAACTCTTAGAAGGTATCCTACCCCTGGAAATGAATTTTTATGTAATAGATAATGTCTTCTGGAAGCAGAATTATCCATCCATGCAGAGTGCTTCTGTTCAAATCCTTTTTTATGTATTATATTTTAATTAGCTAAGCTAGTCGATTTTCACAAGGCTTCTTTATGTATCTTTAATTTTAGTTAACCCATTCCACTGTACCCTCTTATCTCCACAATTCCAATGTCTCCGCTTAAATATTTAAACTTTAGTATTTACCCCTCTCCATTCATGCCTCCTGTGTACTACTAAACCCTCCCTCCATCTGATTTTTTTCCTTGAGTTAGAAGATCATAGGTCGCTGGGCAGTCGTGGCATACACCTTTAATCCCAGCACTTGGGAGACAGAGCCAAGCAGATCGCTGTGAGTTTGAGGCCAGCCTGGTCTACAGAGTGAGATCCAGGACAGGTACCAAAACTGCAGAGAAATCCTGTCTTGAAAAACAAGAAAGAAAAAAAAAAGTGGTAGGTCTCCATACATCTTTCTCACAGACCCTGTTTGAGTTGTGCTATGTGGTATCAAGTATCTGCCCCCAGGACTTCCCCATCATAATGGACTGTAATCTGGAGTCCTAAATTAAAATAACATATTCTCTTCTAAATTGCTTTTTGTGGGTATTTTATCACACAAAAAAATTAAACTAAACTAAAACAGGCAAACCCAAAAGCAGACATAGCAAAGTTTGATGTGGGGGTTCTACTTAGAAAAGTTCCTAACCAGGCATCTTGTCCTACTCCTTGATGAGGCATGAACAATGTAGAGTGAGAAAATATTGAGAGGATGACTAGAATCATGGCAGAAGGCAGGGGCTTTCTCTTTTGCTCCCCACTCTTCAAAGTGATTCAAGCTACCAACCCATGTACGACTTTACTACTGTCCATCTATTTAAGGAATCAGTTAGTGGTCAGGATTTATTAAAATCCCACACTAACTATGCAGGTGTTGTTTTGAGAGTAGTGAATAATCACTAGATTCAGAATTGTTACCTCTGCATTGAATAATTTCTCATCATGTAATGTTCACTATTACCTTTTTTCCATACTTCAGTCCATTTTATCTTTTATTACTATAATGAAACCTGCTATCTTTTGAAATGTTTTTGCCCAAAGTACATTTTTCCAAGCCTCTAATCCTCTCCATACCATTATATTTTGGTGTGTTACTACAGTATATAAAATCTGATGTACATTTATTATTTTTATGTAATTCATTTCAATTTGAGATCACTGAATTATTTCCACATGGCTTTAATATATGATTTTGTGTTTTCAGTTCATCGGGTTATTTTGCTTATTCTGTCTCAATTTTCATTAGTTTTTTTCTATATTTCTATTAGGTTTCATTAATCCTCTATTTTTTAATGTATGTATAATGTATGCATTCTATATAAATCTTTAGTGCTTAGCTTTGAATTTTTAATGTTTGTTAAAACATAAAGGTGGATACAACTTAAAAGTTTATTGAGATTTCTCACTTCTTTTTATGCCATACTGATACATTAGAATATTTGTGTTTTGTGTATGTGTGTATCAAGGGTCACACACATGTTTCAAATACACACAGAGGCTAAATAAATAGTAGACGATCTCTTCTATTACTCCATTGTATATTCCCTTGAGGTAAGTCTCACTGAACCTGGAGCTTGTCATTCTTCACATAGACCGTCTGGGCCCTGGACCCAGTGAGCCTCCTGTCTGCCCCTCCGCACCCTTGCCCCAAGCATGGGGTGAGAGATGTACATAGACTCACATGGTGCTTTTCATGTGGTGCTGTGAATCTATACTTAGACCCATGAACTTGCACAACATATGCTCCTATCAACCATGCCACCTCATGAGCTCTAAGTTAGATACCTCAATAATTACTTTCAAGCACTCTAATTGCAACTGTAATGAAACCCCTAATTTATAATTGCTACATTTCAACAATCACTCAAACACAGTTGCTGATATGTTTCTCATTTTACTTTGGTCAATGTGGTGTTTGAATGAGAATGGCCCCCAAAGATTCACATATTTGAATGCTGGCTCCCTAGTTGTAGAACTGTTTTGGAAGGATTTGAGTGTGGCCTTGCTAAAGAGGTTTGTCACGGTGGACTTTGAGGTTTCAAAAGTGTATACAGAAGACCCTGTCTCTCTCTGCCTAGCACTTGTGGGTAAGATGCCAGCTCTCAGCTGTTCCACTGTCAGGCCTGCCTGCTGCCATCCTCCCTGCTGGTCAGACTCAGCCTCTGACACCGTAAACAGGCTTCATGAAAAGCTTTCTTGAACTGGTTTCCCTGATCATGGTGTCTCTTCTCAGCGAGAAAAAATTAAGACATTCAGTGATATAATTTTCATCCTATTCTCTCTTGTTGTTTCTTCTGTAAGTATATTCTTTAGCAATTAATTGAGAATCAGGTGGAAGTGCAAAACCACTGAAACGTTTTTTGAAAACATCCTTATGCCTTCTATTTTGTTTAAATGATCATGGAAATCAGTGGTGACATTCTCTGCTTTGGAGTTTAGAAGAAATTAATCTGCTTATTTTACCTTCTGTTTATTTTTTTAAACTAGTGTTTTATTCTTCTGATAGCAATCATGTTCACATGATTTTTTTATGGTCACATTAAAAAATTATCTTTGGTAACAGAAAGCCACTGCACTGTGCTTACATAGTGAATTTTACTATTTCAATTTATAATATTGGTTTAAGTCAATATTGTCACCAAGTAAATAAGATATAACAAATACTTTTTTCTAATTTTGTTAACATAACTGCTGTATCAAACTTTATTTCTTAAAACAATTTCAGCATCATTAATAAGAATAAATTCTAACAACTAAGTACAGTATATAATGAAGATTCTGATATGGCTAATAAATATACTTTAATATTTTATAATATCCAGCTATACAAAAATGACTTCTATAAGATTCTACTTGAAAATTCATTCCAGAAGAAATTTCACAATAATGCTTTTTATAAATAAATCATCATGATAAAGCTGTTTAAATTAAGTAGTTTCCAGATCAGATGTTTGTGTATTGTTTTCTGACAAGATCCTCAATCAGCACTAAGGCAAACTTAAAGAGCTGGATGGATGATTACCACAGAATGAAATATACCAGAAGCAGAAAAAGCTCTCACCTTCTTTGAATGATAAGTGTCCCCCAGTCTCACATATAGGAACCCTTGAGTCACAGTGGATGTGAGCTTTAGCAGTGTATAGAAGCTGTAGGAGCAGAGCCTTGCTGGCGCAGTTTATCACTGAGGCTGGCTTTGAGGGTGCATAGCCTCAACCCCACTTTCATTTTCTGTCTCTGTTTTGCTTGTGTTTGAAGATGTGGTCTCTCACCTTCTATCTGCTGTCATGTCTACTGTGCCATTATGCATTTGCCATCTAGAACTCTGAACTATAATTACTCTTCCATAAGTAGATATTGTCATGTGTTTATCACAGCAACAAAAAGTAGCCGATACAAAATAAAATCAAAATTTTTTTCAAGTCCTATCCTGAAGCAAAATTATACTTATTATTAAATAAGAAACACCAACAGTAATTTATTTTGTGCAATGAATAAAAGATGATAATCTTCCACATCTCTCAGAAATACAACATACTACATGTAAATGAAATTTGGCTTACCATTAGAACCTCTGGTGAATTTTTGCAATCCATTAGCAGCCTTTTCAAAGTGGAGATCATGTCACAATTCAAACATAACTTGTCAAAAAGAAGACTGTTTATTGCTGCAAAACTTAGAGATCCTATTAGGGTGATACATTCCTATAATCCTAGCTTCGGTGAACTAAGGCAAGAGGATCATGAGTTTGAAAGAGACACCAGCAAGCAAAATTCTAAATAAATAGATGCTGTGAATAATGCTTTGCACACTGTTTAATAAAACAGTGATTGGCCAGTAGCCAGGCAGAAAGTATAGGCGGGATAAGCAGACAAGGAGAATTCTGGGAAGAGAAGGCTGAGTCAGGAGACGCCAGCAAGTCGCCCAAGGAGCAACATGTAATGGACGCAAGTAAAGCCAGAAACGTGGTGACATATAGATTAATAATTATGGCTAATTTAAGATATAAAAGCTAGCTAACAAAAGGCTTGAGCCATGGCCATTACAATTAATATAAGCCCGTGTGTTTACTCGCGAATGTGAATGGGAGAGATTTGTCCCAACACGAAAACTTTTACTACAGATAGATAGATACATAGATAGATGATGGATGGATGATGGATGGATGGATGGATGGATGGATGGACGGATGAAGAGACAGATCGACAGAAGAAAAACCCTGAAATTTCAAAGCACCAAAAGTAGGTGCTGGCTAGTAAGCACACTGTCTGCAGAAGCATAAGAACATTGTTTAAAGTAGCAACATGCAGATCAATATCTAGGTACGACCATGTGAACATGCTTCTCAAGTGCTGGAGAGGTAATACAGAGACAAGAGATCTCTTAGGCTTTCTAGCCAACAGCCTAGCTAAAAGTCATTGATTTCCACATTCAATGAGAGATCCTGACTCCAGAAAACAAGACAGACATGTAGAGGACATTCCCTAGCTTCTGCACAAATCACTTCTGCACATGTAACTGTACATATACCTGTCTGCCCACACATACATCACACATATGTGTACACAAAAAAATAGACATAAAAATAGTCTTATTCCACAGAGCATGGGTGGCACTTTTACTAGAACGGCTTCATTGTCTAGATAGACCTTATGCATTCCAAGTAGGAAACCCCTAAGTTGTGTATTGATAGGCGCCTGTGTATTCAACTGTATTTGTTATTTTCTGGTTATGGAACCTATAGAAAAATTCCTATGGAACTTTAAAAGGTGACTTGACATTGTACTAGATACACCTGTGAAGAGACACTATGACCACGGCAACAAATGTTATAAAGGAAACATTTAATTGAGTTGGTGCTTATACTTTCAGAGATTTATGTAGTCCATTATCACCATGGTGGGGAGCATGTGCATGCAGGAGACATGGTGCTGGAGAAGGAGCTGAGATCCCTACATCTTGATCAGTAGCAACAGGATGGGAACTGAGACACTGAGCAGTATCTTGAGCATATATAAGACTAAAAAGCCTATCTTTACAGTGATATACTATTGCAGGATCCTAACAGCTCCCTTGGGAAAGGGTTGAGAAGGCACAGAGTCAACTGCACAAACACCAGGAGTCAGTTGAAGACAAACAGCAAACTTGTTTATTCAATAACCAAGAAGGCCATATATACCCTCCTCTCAGCACCCAAGCTATATCTCAATCTGGTGGCATTGTTTGGTCATTCCTCACTGGCTGTGCATTATTAGGAACTCTGACAGTACTTGTTGCTAGGCCCTCAGGCAGACTCCAGGATGGTTCATAAGGAAATACATTATGTGCATGCCTTGGCAATTGGTTTGAGCCAATTTCCTCAACCCATGGGTCTGTCCTACTACAATATACTTCCTCTGACAAGGCCATCCCTAATCCAATAAGGCCACAGCTCCTAATAGTGCCACTCCTTTTGGGGGCCATTTTCTTTCAAATCACCATTCCTGATTTTTAAACAATTCACCTGTCATATCACTAAGGAAGAGGCTCTGGTCAAGTTACTTCCACAGGAAAAGGATCTGGTTGGAATTCCATAGCAACTTTATTCTAAAAATTTGTTTCAATTTTCTTACAATGTGATATATATATACATATATATATATGTATATGTATATATATATATATATATATATAGTATCTACAACTTCTTCATATCTAATTCTCATTTTTATTTCACATTCTCAGTCAGTTCAATATAATCTTGCCTTTAAAATGAAAGGAGCAGTTTAAGGAAACATATTTTTGACTTCACAAGTTTCTGTCTTTGATTTTATTCTCAGTTATTAATTCACAAAATTGTTACTAGAGTTTACCATGTCAATACAAAATTAGTGAGAACTTCTACTTCATAGTAATTTGTGATATTGATTAATAAAGAACCTTAAAGATATTGCTAGCACATACATAATTCTAGCAAAATCCATTTAATAGTTTTTAATAAAACAATTACTTCATATTTTAACATATTTTATATTAAAGACACATAATGGTTAATAATTTTAGTAACATATGCCACTTTATGATAATTGTGATGTACTTTTTCTAAATTTTTCCCATAGACCAGCTTTGAAAATTGGAATATTGTGTTGGGAAAAGTAAATTTTAAACAGTTTTGATATATTTTGGAAACTTTCCCTAAAGTCTCCCTACTAATATATTCTTTGTCTAGAATTGAACAAAAGATAATTGAACCTCTTGTATAAAAAATTACACTTATTTGTTTCACTTATAACATTTAGTCTTAATTCAGATTGTCTTTCTTGTAATTACCCTGATTTTTTTACCATTATTCTATCAGAGCATGCATGGGTTTTGTATGAATGCAGGAATTCTGTATTAAAAATGCTATTCACTTTTCAGAATATGTAGGGTGTATTATCTCTAGTCTGCAGTTCTTTCTCTTACAATAGTTATTATATCATACAAAAATTCTTTCTTTTATAGAGTCAAAGCCATGAATGTTTTTTATAAATCTTGCCTTAACATTCTATAGATTGTTCACCAGCTATGAATAAATAAAATTACAATGTATGCTTTTCTTTTACCTTTCATGTTATACTTTAATTTTGGTTCCATAGAGATGCTGTGATAACTCTCTTTTCTCACCAAAGTGCTTTCATTCCAAGTTTTTAAAATTTCTGTCATCTTAAAGAACAGCTAAAGTTACTTATTTACCCATGCTCTGGCAAAACTTTGAATGTGCATCTCATGAGCATGGTGCTAGAGTTGATGAGTGGATCATACTGAGATTCACTCATGGCCAAGAACCTTGAATAAATAACCATTTCTACATCTGTCCTAATCTTTAGATGGAAGGAAATAATTAAGCTAAAAACATTCAGATGTGGAAGATGTTCATTATTCAATTACCACTTCAACAATATTCATTTGAACCACACTGTACAACAGATACAAGTCCATATTTTATGAATATCACTCTAGAAAGAAATTATTCTTGACACCATGATAAGCTTAGTGTTGATTTCAGAGACTGTTCTGTGTCCATTTAAATCTCCCCTACCTTTCAGCATTTTGAAAAAGGTTTCTGGTGTTCAAGTTTTGTTCTTTTTTCTTTCTTTCTTTCTTTTTTTAGATCCACCAAACTATGAAGCGGTTAGAGTGTATACTATGTATTGAAACTCTAGTACAGTCTCTGATAGACCGTGACTAGATTTTGTGAATAAGTAAACAAATTGACAATATTGACAATTCAGTCCCTGCAATTTTCCTTGTTTAAAATAACTTATTATTAGCACAGTCTTCATGCCTTAGTGAAATGTGAGAAATTTTATAGTGTGTGAATAGATGAAGGAGAGATATATAGAGAAAAAATACCATATCCTTTTGCTTAAATGAAAAAGCTTCCTTGTTCATGACAAAGAAGATCTGAAATCTCCCAAATCCTCAGGTCCCTGATCTACCTCCGCTCTGCCACATGTCCTCCACCCCTGAATAATTCCTGTTGCTTAAATAACACAGAAAATTGGCATATATTATCAGCCATTCCAAATGTCAAGGAAGAAGAAAAGAACATCTCCTTTTTCTCAACATAAATGATGGTGCGTCAGTGTCTTGTAATATGCAAGAGTCCATGGGGCTGGGTTCATCTGACACATTCCAGGTCCAGAATTCAAGTCTACTCCACTGCTCCTTGTTCTTCTATTCTTCATCTACTCAGCCTGCTAGACATGCCTACCTATG
Organism: Peromyscus leucopus; assembly: GCF_004664715.2. Taxonomy (NCBI): domain Eukaryota; kingdom Metazoa; phylum Chordata; class Mammalia; order Rodentia; family Cricetidae; genus Peromyscus; species Peromyscus leucopus. Next base: position 65,133 of record NW_023505125.1, on the reverse strand, counting down.
GATTGCTGCAGTTAATATTTGTGAACTGCTATAGAAATTGTATTGCAATGTCACTGAGTTGACACACTTCACCATCGCCTTAACAGTGTCCATCTCCCTGAACATAGTGCCTTCACAGCACCGCCATAGAATAGTGCCCAAGTTTTAAGACTGTACTGAATTTTTGTATAATACAATCCTTTATTATTCCCCAACTAGACTGACAACCACTACAGAAGAAATATGAATTTATCAGTACCTTGTGTGTTGCTGTTATGTATAGAAAGTACTATTCAAACTTTTCTTTTTTATTAATCTATTAAATTATTACATCCAGAACCAATTTTCTTTAATGAGTCTTGGTAACTTTGCATAATTTCCAAACTTACTTAAATTTCTTTAAGAAAACAATTACTGTATCAAACGAGTATTATATTAGCTTTTCAGCATGATTACATTTATTACAACAGCAATACCTGTTGTGACAAGCATCATAACCATAGCTGTAACTGGAATGCTCACTTCTTATTCCAAATCATGAGACTCTTACATCTATGATAACATACCTACTTCAGATACTAAAACAGTCTTGGGTTACAGCAACACAGCCTTCCTTACTTAGTTCTACTTGAGCATAAGACCTTAGTCTGCTTGCATGTGTAGTAGATAGCTTGTTCTCAGAACCTAGATCATGCTAGCTCCTAAAGAAAGAATGAAACACCAGCTCAGAAACCAAAGAAGAAAAAGCATTCATGAATCCAATCCAAACTCCAATCACATTCTAAAAACAGACAAGTAAATCCTGTAAAGTTCAATAATATAGTTATCTTGGAGAGGGGCATTTTTCTAGTGCTTGGAGTCCTTTAGCTCCTGGTTAAGCTCTAGCTCAGCAAGAGTTTTTAAACCATGACTAAAATATTCACATTCAACTCCCGCCTATAAAAAATGAGTCGCTAGTTTATTCATCTTGCCTAACGACACAGAAGGCAAAACAAGTACCCAAACAATGAATAATAATGCCAGAACTCAGGCTGCAAAATCAATACAGCAGATCAGCAGAGCTTGCTTTGTCTTAATGCTCTCAATCCCTGAGTGCAGTGGGTCTACTTTGAATTATATATGGTATTGACCTAATTACATAATATTGATTACTTCTTAGATAGGCCTTTTTTTTCAGTCTCAGTGTAATTATGTGTTCAATATTTGTGCTGTAGTAACACTGAGTTGAAATCTTCTCATTGTGATGTATAGCAGCATGCCATGAACATAACTCAGAGTCACATGACCTTAGAACATTACAACAATAGTAAATAGGGATTAAAACAGCAGTTCCTCGTGTGTTGCACTAACACTTAACACCTGAAGAAAAACAATGTTCATTGTAAATCGTTTATGGACCATTCTCTATCCAGCCTGTAAGCTTCCATAATACTCAGAATAATAATTAAAAAGTAAGTAGATCACTTCACCTGCCTTTTACTTCTTTTTTATTTAAATGAGTTTTCATCTCTATCCTCAATTCCAGTGTTTCTTTGATGAGTTTCTCTTATATGTGACAATATTCTACTATGGCTGTCTTCATATCCTCTATGTGCACAAAAGGCTACACAATTCATTATTTGGGATATTATAATAGTCCCTATCCCCAGTCTCATATGTGAAATCTGAACATCACACTCATAAAAACAGAGTGTAGAATGCTTTTCCTGGACTTGTGGAGCTCCTAGGCTTCTAGCTGGGAGGAGAAAGAGGTGGTAGCAAGAAGGACAATGTTTGAGAGAGGATTGTAAAATTCAGGTGGAGGTACACATGTTTTCATACATAATACAAAGATAAGCACAGCTTATAATATGGTATTGTCCATTTTGAAATTGCTTAGTAAATTTAAAGTCACAATACAAAACTAGTTACTCGTTCCACATTGTGTTATATCATACATCACTTTGTATTTTTGTAAATGTTGTTAATAAAAATTAATGAAAAATCAAGTAAGTAAACAAAAAGCCCCATGCTACTTTATTCTGATATAAGGCCATATCTAGAATTAAACTTTAGCAGTCTTATTTAATTATTTTATGTTTCCTCATTGAATTCTCATGAGAAAACTTGTTGCTAGTCCTATAGTCGACAGAATGGGAAAAACAGTAACGGAATATCTCAGGATAATATATCTTACTAATTTTTTTGCTTCTTTGCCACTCAATGACATAGAGAAATATCACCAAAATTTTTTTTTTTTTTTTAAGCAAAAAGTTTTGCTTGCTTTTACAGCATTCTGAGAAAACCATATAAAGCGTCACTTCTATAATGAGAGTAGGGCAGACTAACTGTGAATCATATAGCTTGGAGTCTGGTGAATGCAGGGAGACAAGAAAAGGAAGAAGACTTTGACGTGGGCCTATGGGTTCTAAGAACTAGTCTAGCTTTCATGACGAGGTAGTCACGCCTCACCCTGTGCTTTCTTATGTGTCCTCCAGGGCTGCCAGACAACATGAACTTCAGTGATGTCAAGCAAGTCCATCGAGCAGACCATGGAAGATCTCTGGATACAACTGGCGCAGGATGTGCATCAGGAAGTGAGTCTATGACACTCACTCTAATGGGATGTTGATGTTGCTCGGCTTTGGTAATGGAACTCTTCTGTCTGGACATACCTTCCTGGAGTCCTGATTTATCTCATATTCCCCTATGCCTGGAATAGAAGATACCTTTAAAAGTGAGGACTGAATTTAGGAAAATGTATGTCAGGCTAACTTCTTAGACGCCAACTGGAATGTCCACAGAGCACCTAGAAATCAGGATTCTGATAGACAGTTTCAGATTCCTGGTGTTTAACTTAAACCTTCTTAAATTCTAACATTAAATCTAAAACTGCAAACCGCTCAGAAGTGACTTTGAATAAGAAGGATTTGGTATATCTGTAGTTCTATTCTTCTCAACTTAAAATTCCTTCCTTTTAAATTTGACAATGTTGGCATTTGAGAGTATGTTTGCCAGGTTCAGAAAACAACTAGTGTTTCTTAAAGCACTGGGAATAGAAATAACATTAAGTCAGAGCACACAATGGCAAGTATTATGCATGCATTTTTTAAATGAGTCTTCCGTTTTTGCCAGTTAAAGAAAAACGTTACTAAAAGTCTGTGAGTTATAGAGTAGCTTAGCAGGGTGATTTCACAAAAGTTCGCTGAAAGAGCTTGACAGTGTTTTGACACCATAGCTTCGCCACCGGCCTAGTAATTCAGGGGCACCTATGTGATGTCCCTTTATATTTAAAATTCATTGTAGTATCATGGCTCTGTCTCCTCCTTTCTCTTTACCTAAAAGATCTACTTATGTCTGGAAGCACACTTGTATACTCCAAGTTGATTATTTGGTGAGAAATTTTAAAAAAATATTATGGTGATTTTTCCTAATAAAAGTTTATTCCTAACTTACTCATTCTGAAAATGTTATTTGCTACTTTTTTTAAAAGTATCATATGGGCAAACAGTTGGCTATGCTTGCATAAGATCTGATGGATATCTTGCAATGGGTAATAGAACAGAACATGCAACATGAAAGGCTTTAGCTCTCTTCCTATTGCTCAGCAGGAAAGTTACTAATCCACCATCCCTAATTTCTCAGCTATGATAAGTTGCCTCCGCAGACACTGATAGGATGCTTCTGAAGCTGCACTTAGGAGGAAGAGATAAGTCAGTTTTTATTAAGAAGTATCACATTGGCTGTGGCCAGGAAGTATAATGAATACAAAGCAAAGGGAAGGGAAGTGAAAGGCTGAGCTTCTTAAGCAATGATTCAGAAGAATTTAAAATGACCTCTGACATGGGTCTGAAGGCTCAGCTCAACAGCCAACATGACAGAGCAGAATTAATTTCCCCAAATAAAGAAACAATATGTGCTCAAACCTTGTCTCGCTAAGGTTCTCCATCAGGTAATTGGAGAGAGGTCAGTTTAAATTGCAATGTTTTTAACTGCTCACATAGATTGTATTGTCTACTCAAGCATGTTTGAAAACTGGGAACAGTATTTCACCCCACTGATTCTCTGTGTTATTTTCTTAGGCTACTGTTGCAGTCAGAGATGGTTAGTCCTTGACCCTTCATCTACACTCAACTCATCAGACGCCACAAATTACAAACTAAAATTTATTTTTTTCTACAAATTCCCCTCCAATCTCAGCCCTTTATTCAGATCACTATCTCAGGAGAAAAATTAATATTAAATCACTCATGTACACTTGCCCCTCTTAAGGTCAGTTTCTATAGAAAAATGTCTGGGTCTCCAAATGAGGGGGAATTCATTTTAAAGACCCAGTGTGAAGAGCACAGCTCAGGAGTCTAAGATTCATATTGACAAAAAATTAGCTGGTTAAAGATAATTTGGGGCGTTACTGGAAATGGATAAGAGCAGAATTCAGAGAAGCAATAGAATCAGTAATAGGTACATTTGTAGACTACATTTTATGTCTCAAGTGTTCGATGTCTACCTCCAGCTCTTCACTTTGGAGACTACACATGTCAGAACACTACTGTGAGAGCTCAGAGCCTTAGGAGGTTTCAGAATTCTTTAACAGCCCGAGGCATCATTTTTAGTATTCTTGGTGAGGGTATTCATCCTTTAATACCCACTTGGTGAAATTTATATTTATATAGCATTTCATGACATAAAAAGTTCTTCAAATGAAACAGAGCATCTCACATGATCTGCTCACTGTCAAGGATGACTTGATTTTTTTAGTCAAATAGAAACAATGACACTGATTTTTCTTTGATATGGTTACAAATCTGTATCTTATGGTGCTTTCCATAAATGATATCTAAGAGGGTTTAAGCAAGGGTAAAATTGTTTAAGTATAAATTTCATTTCCATGATGACTTAAAAGTATCAAAATATCACACGTTTACTTATATTTTGTATGAATAATTTTAACAAAGTCATTTTGAGCCCTGAATGATTTTTGTACACATTGAAGTACTCACAAAATTTAGTGCAGGTTGGGGAGTGTAGCTCAGTGGTACAGTATGCTGCGTATGCATAAGGTTCTGAATTCAATCCCCAAAATGAACACATCCAAAAAAACTATATCCAAAAAAGGAAAGAAACTAAAAAGGAAAGAGAAGCCAGCAACAAACGCCCCGAGTTTTTTGCTGAGTGTCTTCATCTCTAGGGCACAGTTGGTTAAGAACCAGAGCTAGCATTACCTGCTCATTATTCTTCGCTGGCACAGTGATAAATGAGTTTATTGAATTAATGCACAATCTTTTTCGATTTTCCCAATAACATTATCACCTGTATTTTACCAATGAGAGGAGTGAGGTTTAGGGATACTATAAAATTTGTCTAATGCCATGCAACTGATCATTGTATAATTAGATTGTATGTGGAGGGCCTTTGAAAAAAGCTATTTATATTCCTAGATAAAAAGCAATAGGGTTTTATAGCAATAGAGAAAAAACATAGGTGTTAACATCAAAACTATCCAGATTTATTTAACTCTCTAAAGTGGTGTTTTCAAATGAAGTTGTATGACATCATAATTTCATCATTGTCAAATTGCATGTCAATTTGCAATATTGAAAGTGAGCAAGGTGAACGTGGACTTCGTGCTCCAGCAGTTATTCATCTCTGACATGTTCAAATAACATTCCAATACACCTGTTCCCATAAAATCAGCTATCAAAAAGGAAAAAGAAAACAATACTTTACAAGGATCATGGACTCATGAAGTTACTTTTTGTTTCCTGTGCTCCTGATGGGGATAAAATTTCTTGGACTGTAGAAAACAGGATAAAATTAAAGAAAGATTTTAAAAAGAAAAAGGGAAGGAGAGAGGAGACTGAAGGATGAAGTGGGAGAGGGGAAAGAAGGGAAGAAGAAAGGAAGAGAGGAGAGGAAAGGGAGGAAGTCAAAGACTGTGAGGGAATCTTGCTTTATAAACTCTGGATTAGCCTTTAAATCTGCTGTTTGTTCAGGGGCATCTTATGCATGAGAGATGCCAGCTGTATTTTCTCCTCACTAAAGGGCAGAAGTTAATGAGACATTTCCCCCAAACACTCATGTTGTCTGAAGTGTTTGCTAAGGACACTTTGGAAAGGACTCAATTAGGTTATTATTTTCAGACACTTAAGTTACTGTTTTATCTCCAGAAGCCTTCAAGTACAAAAAAACAATTGTTTCTTAGTACATGAATGTATCCTGGACTTCTGTTATTCTGTAAGAAATTCACTGTGTGCAGGGAAGTCAGTATTTTCTCAGATTGACAATTGTGCATTCAAATAAAATTACATGTGTTATATGAAACAATTATAATTAATATTGTTATATATGTCTTGGGCATATCAGCCTTTTCTTTAAAATGCATATTATTGTATGTAATTCATTTCTAATTAAAATATCAATAAAGCACAATTTACTGATTGAAAGAGTTTTTGGTTTCTAAACTTAGAAAGTAATTTTGCTGTCACTATTTTCTTTTGTTGTTTTTGTTTTTTCTTTTTCAAGACAGGTTTCTCTGTGTCACTTTGGAGCTGTCTAGAACTCGTTCTATAGACCAGGCTGTCCTCAAACTCACAGAGATCTGCCTGCCTTTGCCTCTTGAGTGCTGGATTAAAGGTAGTCACTATTATTTTTAAGATCAAGATTTAATGAAACTCTATTTTCAAAACTTCCTCCATTTAAAAAAAGAATTTTAAAACGTTACATAATATAATTCATCCATTCAGAGTAGCACGACAACTTACTTGGAATGGAGTGGACAGTGAATATCTGTATGTATATTTGCAAATGTGTTATTGAAGAGTCTCATCTTCCTTCCTGTGAATGTTCACACTGGAATGTGTTTTGCCAAGAAGTTTAGGAGATTACATAGTGTGCCTTTCTGATAAAGCTTTACTGTAACTGTGACAAAGTTCAGGGAGAAAGAGATACTGCAATTTGAAACAACATTAAAAAATAGGAGAGGATCTGCAAGAGTCAGAACACTTGGAAAGATAAGGAATTGTGAACCATCAGCATGGCTCTGATAATTTGGTAAGTAAAATTTGACTTTTATGAGTTTTCATACCTAGTTTGAAAATCACTAGACTAGCAGCAATGAAGGGTGGTAGACAAAAAGGAAGTCTTCAGATTTTCTCAAGATGACCGAGCTAAAACCACTAGTATGATAAAATAAAATAAGTAAGTACACATAGACCAGGTTGCAAAACAAATGCAAGAAAATGTTGTATAGAGTTTTCTACAAAGAGCCAGTTCTGCAGTTGTGGTCAAGAAGTTCCAAGCGCCACTTAGCAGAGTCGGCGCAAGCTCCATCTCCTTTCCTTACGTCCCCACCTAGCCCCCTTGCACTGACTTTCTTCCTCTCTGTTTCCACTGATGTCATGTTTTCTCTTCCATAAAAACTGAGACAAAACTCCATCAAATTCATGAAATGACTTAGAGAAGAAGCTAATGTACCATTTACTAGAAACTCACCTGTCCCCTGATGAGCAGCGATTCATGTTGATCTCCCATGGTGCCTCCTGCCACAATGAATATATTTCTAAGATGGTATTATTTCCTTCTGCATCCTGCTCTTGACAGCTGTTGACATGGAAAGAGAATGTGAACAGAAGGATATCAGAGCATGGAATAAGGTTTAGAAAGGGAGAAACATTGGATGAACTTATAGCTCTAAAGGCTTACTCAGGGAGAGTTTTCCTCTTTCTTTTAGTACATATAATATCATACTCCTCTGACTGAAGGTTAACTATAAATTATTTCTCCAATATGACAGGATAGAATTCTGTTGGATAGCCCTATCTGTCTGTTATACTGGTAGACATAGTACAACCTCAGTGGTGTGAGAACTTATTATCGATAAAAAAAAAAAAAAAATGGTGTTCCCAACTACTTCATGTTCAAGTTATTTTCATATGTATATTTCTAAGTAACAAATCATTCTATGGTTTTAGTAATGACTTCCTATTCCTAAGCAAGTTCTGGGAGCCATCTCCAGTGGTAGATGGTCTGCAGAGGATGTAAAGAGTCGCGGGGAAGGAAGTGAAACAGGCCATGGTGGTCAGGAGAATCTTGCAGCCTGACTGACCAGCAGTCAGAATGTTTCTTTATTTATACAGAATTTCCTAAGCAGGGATACATCCATAATGTTCCAAAAACATAGATCATGTCATGTTTGGTTTTTGGACATGTGTTTCACTTCCTTTTGCTCATTTTTAGTCATCACTAATAAACTATGACAGAACAGAGTTATCATCTCCAATCATTTTCCCTCAAGTTTTGACATCATTAATAAAGAGTTATCATTCTTAATCATTAACCCTATAACCCAATTTTTGAGAATCTAGAGGCATATGACAGCCTGTGCTCAGGCTGGTTGCTTTGGCTGCTTCAAGGACATTAGACTAAAACAAAATCTTCAACCACCTTGGGCATTTTGCCATGTCTCAAGCAGTGTATTATTAAACTCTTAGTGTCAAAGTGCTTAGAAAAAAATCCTCAGGCTAAAGCTGCTGCAGTTATTATCCAAATTCTCGCATAATACAATCAATGTTCACATTTATATCCTTATAGAATTTGTTTATATGTCTAATCTTGGCGTTCTGCTGTTCCTTGCCATATGACATTATAGTGGCTCTACATGAGCTAACTTCTAAGAGAGGGAGTCCTAACACCTCATATTTTTATCATCTTTCCACTCCATACTTTGCTCACCAATATGTTCTCTATGTAGGCAGAGTTGTATGTCATGTAATTTCTGAGTGTACAGTGGGAAGAACCTTGTAATCTGAACTGTGTCCAACTCCTTGAGCCCACCCGATCTTGTTGACCTTTTGAATTTACTTTGTGTTGAATATCTTGTTCCTGTGTAAGTACAGGGACAGATGGTTCAAGAATGTCTCATAGCCTCAGGAAGAGACCTCTGGCTTCTTTATGGTCACAACCTCCAAGGCATAAGGAAGGCCTTCAAGTAGATAAGGATATTTTCCTAAAAGGAGGGGATATGGGGATAGTATGTTCAGGACTTTCCTGGTAAGTGTAGAAGCAGCATTCCTTGGAGAAGGCATAAATGATTCATAAGGAATTTTTCATCAATCCAATGTCCTCAAATTGTACAAATATTAAAAGTGCCCCAAGTATGTAACAGGTGGAGATGAAAACCAAAGGTGACATGGCAGCCATCATGGGCTCAGCTTTGCTGGATCTTTGTCAAGCAGCTGTGCTGGCTTATGACTTCTGCCATTCCATTCAGTTATGACTGTGCAAGAAAGTATTTTAATTTTAAGACAGACAGGCTTTAAAACTTTTCTTTTATTTCACTTCTCTGATCTCATAGGTATAGACAAATCTTGATCAGTCAGTTCTTTAGCTTGGATACTCATGTTTTTTTTTTTTGTTTTTTTTTTTCTTCAAGGAACTCACATTTTCTTCTTCTTCCTTGTTTGTCTTTTTTCCATATTAAATTTAGCTCTAGCAACAAAGTTCAGCATCCTGAGGAGAATCCATATGCCAGATGCCTTAGCATGGCCATCTGATGGGCAGTCAGCTCCTTCACTGATTTGTGGAGTAGAAATTTGTTGTAGGAAACAGAACAAGTATTGCAGATATTTCAGAGACAGTTTTCTGTCTGACCTTGAGCAAGTCCTGTGACTATTAGAACTGCAGCTTTCATAAAGTTGTGTCCTCGAGCCAAACAATCTTTCTAGAGTTCTAGATCCCAAAGCTAAAATGTGAAACATTACTGATGCAGTGGTAAAGTTTGCTTGCTCGATGGTTTCTAACCTAGCATTATTTATTACATACAAATGATTTTAGTTACAGCTCCATGAATATGTTTTAAAGTTCCAATTTCTTTATCACTCATAGGAGTAGGACTTTTTTTGAATGAGATTGAGTATAATAATCTTTTCATGTGTAAAATGAAGAATAGATAGAAAAAATGCCCAGTTTTTTATTTAATGGGAGGAACAATATGCTATCATATTAAATATTTAGTCAATGATCTTTTTGATTCTAAATAGTTTTCATGAATTAAGATCAATTGTCTTCCTAATTCAGCTGTGCAGATCATGATATTCAGAGAGAAAATAACACTTTGATTGGTCACTTGGAACGACTAAACACCAAAGAACATGGTAGTCGATGATATAAAGTTATGTATGTTGGTTTTAACAGTGTTTTCCCTTCTCATGGAGTTCCTGACAGACACTTTTGCATAGGCATAAACGAATGTTGCCCACCTCTGGTAGTTTTATTACAGAATAGGAAGGTGGACTAGAGAAACTCATTTTCTAGGTTTCTGTAGTACGGAGCCTAATGCAGAATTTAGAGTACCAGGCAGCAGTGCAAATAAATGCCTGCATCATTCAGAAAAATACACAGATGGAGGCCTGAGTCACAGCTCCTATGCCTAGCTTGTGAACGTGGGCATGTGCCTGAGTCACAGCTCACACCAAAGAATGGCATGAATTTGGCTCATGTATTAATTTCAGTTTCCCCCATTATAAATTATTTTCAAAGAGAATCTGAGACTTCCATCAAATATTGGTGAACTGAAATTAATAGGTATCTGTAAACAATACTCGTTACATGCACACAAGTTTAATTGGATTTATCCTATCCAGGAGATTATGCTCTTCCTAGAAACCATAATTTGTCAAATAAAAAATCCTTGTTGGGTGGGATACCTTCACACAGTTGTTGACTAAAGTGTCCTGAGACAGGAAAAAAACAATAAGGGTATTGGCATTTGTTGTGGCTTAAATAAGAAAGTACTGCTTAGGTTCAGGTATTTGAACATTTGGGTCCCAGTTAGTGGTACTGTTTGGGAGATATGGAACATTTAGAAGATGCAGACTTTCTCTGGGTGGATATATATTGTGCACCCTAATAAAGCTTTCCTCGGATCAGAGGAGACAGAACAAGCCATAGCCAACCTCACCATTGCCAACTCTTCAGCCCAATCCTGTTTTCTCAGACTGAAAAGCCTCTGAGTCCTCACCCTAAAGGGTCTTAGCTGAACTGCCACTAAAAAGCCTCTGTTTCCTGTCCTCATGCCTTATATACCTTTCTGCTTTACTACCATTATGTCCTAGAATTAAAGGCATATGTCCTTCCAAAGCAAAGACATGAGATCTCAAGTTGCATGGGATTAAAGGTGTGTGCTACCATGTTTTGACTCAGTGTGACCTTGAATTTACAGAGAATCCCAGACAGATTTTTTGCCTCCCCAGTGAATAGAACTAAAGGTGTGTGTTGCCAACACTGCCCGGCCTCTATGTCTAATATAATAGCTGTTCTGTTCTCTGATCCCCCAGGAAAGCTTTATTAGGGTACACAAATGTATCACCCACATTTTCCCTTTTTTTTTTTGTAGAATAATAAAAGAAGGTTAATATAACTTAATATAAGAAAAACTATACCACAATAAATACAATAAGTATATACAATATATACAGTCAAGAATTACAATAGTAGTGTCTAGTCCCATTAACATTTGACAATATTCAGACAAAAAAACCCTTATTATTTATTCTATTCTTTGGTGAGCCCCAATACGAAAAATCCAATCCAATGTAAAATATTTAAAATAAGTAGTTCCTTTTTAAAAGTATATTCAATAATCTACCTTTTTACCTTATCATATCTGTATTGTCTCTTCTTTCTTTCAGAGTAGATTCTATAATCTACCTTATATTTTATCATTTCTATATCTTCCCTTTTTTTCTTTTCAGAGTAGATTCAATAATCTACCTTTTATCTTATCCTATATATCTTTTTAGAGTAGATTTAATAATCTACCTTTTTATCTTATCATATACATATTCTCTCCTTTTTTCAAAGTAGATTCAATAATCTACCCTTGTGTACCCTAATAAAGGATTCCTGGGAATCAGAGAACCGAACAGCCACTAGATTAGACATAGAGGCCAGACAGTGGTGGCACACACCCTTAATCTTATCACTTGGGAGGCAGAGATGCATCTGGATCTCTGTGAGTTCAAGGCCACACTGGGAACAGAGCCAGGTGTGGTAGCACACACCTTTAATCCCAGCACTTGAGATCTCATGTCTTTGCTTTGGAAGTACACATGACTTTAATCTCAGGAAGTGATGGCAGGAAGCAGAAAGTTATATAAGGCATGAGGACCAGGAACCAGAGGCTTTTAGTGGCAGTTCAGCTAAGACCCTTTCGGTGAGTACTCAGAGGCTTTTCAGTCTGAGGAAACAGGATCAGCTGAGGAGTTGGCGAGGTGAGGTTGACTGTGGCTTATTCTTTCTCTCTGATCTTTCAGAATTTACCCCAATATCTGGATCTAGGTTTTTTATTAATAAGACCATTTAGCAACTTGTGTTACACAGACTCACTAGAGAAAGTTTGGTATTAGGGGAATAATTTGATGGTTTATATACAAGACATAGAGAGAAGGATATAATGATTATGTATTTACACAACTATTCAAATATGTAATGATTCTGCTTGTTGTTTAATCCATATATATATAATTTTATAGTATATCTTGAATCCTTTCTAGATCAATAAATACAATTTCAAAAATAATTGTATTGTATAAAACTCTTCCTATGAATGTTACATAGTTTATTGAGTCAATCTCCTTTTCAGAAACATTAAATATTTAATAATCTGCCATAAACAATGTTGTCATGAAAATCTTTATAAACTAGGTTTTACTCATTATGATTATGTTGCTAAATTAGTTCTTCCTTAAAGGGAACAAGGAAGAGAGGTGTCTTATTCTACCTGGAACGACCACAGTAACCCACGAAAAAGAAGCCCAGCAAGTGACAGTAAGGATGGCATGTGAACGGCTTGCTTTGTTGTTTGCTTTTTGTTGAGGCTTTTGTTTTTCTTTTGTTTTTGTCTTTTCATAATTAGTGAGCTCACTGCAGTGGTTTGAATGAGGTATCTCTCATAGTCCCAAGCATTTGAATACTTGGTCCCCAGTTGGGGTCAATATTTGGATAGATTTAGGATGTGTCACCATTTGAGAGGAAGTGTGTCCCTGGAGGCATGCTTTGAGAATTTAGCGACTGTGATACTTCTTACTTCCTGACTGCTTCCTTGGCTTCCTGCTCCTGCTACCACGTCTGCCTCCTGTTGCCTGAAGCCTATTGTCTTGCTCCTCTACCAGTATAGACTGGAAAACTCTTAAACTCAAATAAAGCTTTCTTCCATAAATTGCGTCCATCATTTTATCCCTGCCACAGCAAGGAGATTAACACTTCGCTCTGCTTCTCTGAAAATGGAAATCACCAAATACCGATGATCATAGTGTTAATTTTACACTCCAGTTGCCTTTTTTCTGAGTCTATACATTTGCAAATGTTCCACATCTAAAGTGATCTTGGAGTGAAATGCAACCTGAGAACCATGACATTTTGAAAACATCTGTGATAGGAAAGTAGTTTACTAGACTTAGTGTGCTTGCCAAGCTTTAGTCCCTTCTGAGGAGCACTGGAACATGATCCCCTTCCATTCACAACTGACTGGGGACGGGGCAGTCTGGAGAAGCATTGTGCAGAAGGAATGCCATGTGAGCACAGATGGTAGTTACAAATTTCTAGTAGAAGAATGATGAAAATACATAGTTTTACTTACCAAATCTGTGAAAAATATTACAGCTGCATCTCATAAACTATCTAAAATTCATCTATGAGATTTTCTTTCACTTTGATTCAGGTATCTCATGGCTAATATGCATCTTTGTTCAATAAAACTTGAGCAGTCTTTCTTGGTCATAAATCTAAAGTCAGAGAATGTTTATTAGCCTAGAGAAATATTATTTTCATGTATTTAGCAAAGTCTGTCCTAAGGACTTCTAGTGATGGCAAACTCCAGACAAAGGTTAAAAAGGGAATGCTTCCAGAATGGTGGTGTGAAGTATATAGGGCATCTTTGCTAAGGAGAGACACCTGTAAGTTTGGTCAAATAAACGGAGGTGTATACATTTATTTATCCAAATCTTAGAGGCCTTAGAAGCATGTGAAGCAGTGGCATCTGGATTATAGACAGCTCCCTCAATGCAGCCTGGGAGGAAACATCTCCAGAGAACTCTGATTATGCAGCACTTCCCACAGCCACCGGGGTGGAAGAGCAAACCCACATAGATTTGGCAGTTGGCTGACGCTGTCATTGCATCCTGATAGACTGCTCCATAACTCCTCGGGAGACAATAGTAGCCAGAGATATGAGTTCCAGTCAAAGATTCATGCACCCACATGTTACCCAAAGAATAACAACAAGAAATAAGTACCAATTACTGTGAAAAGAAATTAATATTCAAGAGTGCTGTATTAAAGAAAAACACCTCAATATAAAGAGCACATGCACACACATACATATATACACATGTATAATATATAATATATATATATTATATATATATATATATATATATATATACCTACACACATAAACACAAAATGCATACATACATTCATGTGGCATTATACTTGGTTGTTGGTTATTATGACTGAAAGTGTCCAGGCAAGGAAATGTGGTATCTATGCTATTATTAAACATTGTATTTGAGATTCTCATAATTAAAAAAAGAAATAGGCATCATGGCCACCAAAAGAAACAAAAGACTTCACAATTTACAAGGTTGGAATAATGCCACCTCTATAATGAGCATAATATGAATTTATATTCATGTAAGAATTATAAATAATAAAACTAATAAATACATTCAATAAATAAGGCTCTGATATAAGATTAGAACTCTGTTTAAGAACAAAAGACAATTATATCTTCATATATTAGCAATTGGCCATGCAAAGGGGAAAATAAGGAAAAGAAATTCAAATACAATCCATCAAAAAGACCAAAACTCACATATTTAAAAAAACCTTAAATACAAAACTATATTTTAAAAAATACATCAAAATAAATGGAAAGAAATTCCACATCTTTGCATCAGAAGACTTAATGATGTTTAAATGGCAATCATATTTGAATTCATCTACATATCCAATTTATTCTCTATCAAAATCCCAGCTGGCATTTTTGGAGAAAATAAACAAGAGAGTCATAAAATTCATATGCAAATACAAGAGACTCAGAATAAAAAACAGTCTTAAAAAGAGAACAAATTTGGAAGATCCTCTCTACTTGACTTTAAAATTTACAGCAGAGACAAAACCAAGGCACTGTGGTGCTGGCAAAGAATACATGCTGGAGGAGGACCCAGCAATGAGGGGAAGGACACAGGGTTTCAACCCTAACCAAAAAGCTGTATACACACCAGATGGGGTCCCGGCAATGAGGGGGAAGTACAGACAGGGTCTCAATCCTAACAGAAAAGCTATTTGTAATTGACACATGCCAACAAAAGCAAAATCAGATTTCTCCAATGAGAAGGAGTCACTGAGTATGTCAACAACACTCCAGGGCTGACCCCATTCCCAGGAGGTGTGTGTGTGTGTGTGTGTGTGTGTGTGTGTGTGTGTGTGTGTTACTTAACTTTCTAGACTACGTTGAGGAAAATTATATTATAAATTTTTTATTTATGTAAATATTATAAATTTTTAAATAAAAAAGTAACAAAAAATGAATGCATGTACACTATCAATAGAGTAGAATTTTAAGATCAGAAATCTATTACTACTTCACACCACTTGCAAAAATTAGCTGAAAATGGATCACAGTTCTAAATAAAATAGATACAATTATAAAATTTTCAATGGAAAATGTAATAAATCTTCAGAAATTATCATCTTTCAGTAATAATGGTTTCTTGCACAAAACCAAAAACATAAAGTGAAAACATGGAATTTCCCCAGAAGTGAAATTTCAAACATTTTGTGTTTCAAAAGACACTGTAAAGAGAGTGAATGGAAGGAGAATTTGAAAATACCAGATTGAATGAAGGACATACATTCAGAACATTTTACTCTTACAGCTTAATAATAATATATGTAACTAAGTAAAATATGGACAAATGTCCACTTACTTTTCTCCAAAGGATATATACAAATGTCAGGTAAGCCAAGGACAAGAGCCTCAGAATGTCCACTACAAGGCAATTGGGAAACAAAAGAGTCCACTTACATAAAGGGTAGAAAACAACAAATGTTGGCAAACATGGAAAAAAATTAGGGTCATGAAATCTGAGAAGAGAAAATGGTATATCCATTCGAGAAAGCAGGGTGCTACAATTCTTCAGCTACATCGCTGAAGACCTAGCAGCTGAATGTCATAGCTGCTCCATTCTGACTTATATACACAAGGAAAATACATTCATAATACTATATAGATACTATTTGACAACAGAAAGTATTGGAGTACAAATACATGCTACACTGTGGATGAGCGGTGAATGACCATGCCAAATAAGTCAATTAAAAATGGTCATATATTATGTGATTTCATTTTTATGAAATGTCTAGAACCAGCAAATCTATGTACACAAAGTGTGTTACAGGTTCATAGGACCTTGAAACATACTGTTAACAGTTTTTGTTTGTTTTGTTTTTTGAGACAGGATCTTATTATGTAGTGTTGCATGGCCATGAACTCATGAAGATCTGCCTGCCTGTGCTTCCTGGATGCAAGGAATAAAGCTATGAGCCACAACGATGAGCCTAAGTTAGTGTTGATGGGTATGAGAGGTGTGCTTTGCTTTGCTTTGCCTTGTTTTTGAAGCTGATGAAAGATAAGAAAATTATTATAATGATTATTATTGCAAAATTCCATGGCTGCACACAAAACCCTGAATTGTACACATCAAATGAGTGAAGTTTATATTATATAAATCATTCCTGTTAGAGCTGTTTCTTTAGAAAGAGAAGAGGCAGGATGATTTTAATCTTTCCTTCCTAACCCAAAACAAAGAAGAAATCAAGTCACATCCTAAGTCCTATCATTAGCTTTGAGAAATCACTCCATCCATAAACAGTGTTCTCAAAGGCCAAACAAGGCCAGAAAGAAAGACAGATGGGATGTGTATGTTTCTCAAGGTCTGAGTTGACAATTACTAAAAGACCCTGTGGAGAAATGTCAGCAAATGAGCTAAAGATTGAAAGCTTCAATCTGTCATAATACCCTTCCCTGGGATAATCCTGGAGAGAAGTGATCCTCCCTATAGAGTCTACAATGGCAAAGACAAGGTCTGCACCAGCCTCTGACACAGAAGAAAGAGATTTGTTGCGTATGTACTATTGGGAATTTGCCCTTGAAGATTATGTCTCTGACTCACAGGTACATTTCTTTGTTGCAGATGCATTTCTTTGCCATGGATAGTTTCAATATCCAGTGAGAGTCAGAAAAGCTAACATCTTAGCAGAAATCACTGAAATTCTTTGGTGAAGAATGATCTGAGGAAGAGTTGGATTCTCAATAGAAGAGACCTACTTCTAGCTAACAGAGAGCCCATCTCAACTTGTTTTCCCACTACTTGATCTGTGCTCTTTGCAATGGGCCGTGGCAGCCCTTCCTACCTTTATCTCTGGAAGTGTTTGAAAATCTGTGGATGCATCTTGTTAAAGAAGCAAATTCTCTCTTCTTAAAAAACCATATCCCAACACTGGGAAACATTTCACCAAAAATTTAAATGGTACAAATAGCTGGAAAGGAGATGAGTACATATCTCACAAATCTACGTGCATAAGTTAATTTCACTGTAGGTTGGTGCTAATAATATTACCTGCACCATAACCTATTGTTCAAATCTTAGATGGTCTTATAATAAAAAACCCAGAGTCAGATAGTGGGGTGAAAGGTGAAAGATCAGAGAAGCAGCCACAGCCAACCTCACCTCACCAACTCCTCAGCCGATCTTGTTTCCTCAGACTGAAAGTCTCTGAACCCTCACCCAAAAGGTCTCAGCTGAATTGCCTTAGTTCCTGTTTCCTTACACTTATATACCTTTCTCCACCCAGCCATGTAACTTCCTGGGATTAAGGGCATGTGTGCTTCCTAGTACTGGGATTAAAGATGTGTGCCACCACTGCCTGGCTCTGTTTCCAGTGTGGCCTTGAACACACAGATATCCAGAAGGATCTCTGCCTCCCAAGTGATAAGATTCAGGGTGTGTGCCACCACTATCTGGCCTCTATGTCTAATCTAGTGTTCTTTCTCTGATCCCCAGGCAAGTTTATTAGAGTACACAGTATATCACTATAATACCCTGTGAAATCTGCCCTGCTTATATGATCCATGTCATTATAACTGTGCTGGATCATGGCTGCCAATCATTCAGTCCAGTGACATTTTACCTGTTATTTTACCTACACAGCACACCCCCTTGTCTGCCTTCATGCATATTAATCTGACATAGGATTCTTTGTCTCCATCCTGCTTTTGCATCATGAGATCTCTGCACATGCCTCCTAGACACGCTATTCCCAGGCAACAGTCTTCCCACACCAATTCACAATTTGCCATCCCTTCCCAGGAAGTTATGTTTTATCTATAGACATCTTATGGTTCTAATTGATAAGAATCAGATCAGGGACTAAAATACAAACAGAAACCATGTCTTATCAAATGTCTGTTAATTATATGGTAGAAAAATTCTACTCACCATAATCTACACTTTGAGATCCACTCACTCTTTTAAACTAAGATACACTGAGCAAGTTATTCCTTGCATTCTGAAAGAGCCTAAGTATCCTTAGCAATAAAGACTTACCTTCCTTCCCTAGGCAGTTATCAAGGTCAACATCAGTTCAGCAATAGACTATAATGCTCTGGGAGTCTCTAGGCCAACCCAGAGCATGGAGGGCTCCTTCTGCATGGTGGATTTTGTTCTCTAAATAGTTCACAAACAAAAATAAAATTATTGATATATGTATATATACATTTTTTATAAATTTATTAAGGTGCACAATATTTTGGGGAACACAATACTACTATATTTCCCCCCCTTTTTCTAAAATTAAAAAAGCTTATAACTAATACAAGAAAAATTATGTCCAATAAGTATATTTAATATACACAGTCAAGATTACATTAATGATGTCTAGTCCATTAACATTTGACAGATTCAGAAAAAATCTCCATTAATATATAACAATGTCCATTCCAGTAACATTTGACAAATTCAGACAAAAATCAAGTAATTCCTTTTTAAAGTATTTTTTTATTTTCATAATAGATTCAGTAATCTACCTTTTGTCATTTTTTATATCTTCCTCTTTTTCTTTTTAGTGTAGATTCAGTGATCTACCCATTTATCCTGTTATTCTTTCTTTTTTCTCAGAATAGATTCAGTGATTTATCTCATATCTATATTCTTTTCTCTTTTTTCTTTATTTTTTAAACAAAACCTCTGAATCTAATCTCCATGGACAGCTTTTTTCCTGACCATTAACAATTAACAACTTGTAATGAACCATCATAAACAATGACAATATCCATAACTCATTAAATGACCAAAAACCTCCCATCCCACCTCTTGGGAATGTGGGCATCGTTTTCTTAAAATTATTTCCATCTTTAGAGGATCCTGAAAAGAAAATTTGTGGGTTAATTGTCAAGTCCTATATCATTTGTCCAGCCGCTGCATAATGAGAAACTGCAGGGCTTGTTTCAAGTCCTTGTTCAAGTAGTCTGTCAGGCTGGATCATCTCAGCTACCGATCTCAAAATTGTCCTAAGCAGTTTGTAGTCCTAAGTCGATCTTTTGGTGGTGTAATCAGCTTAATGGTTTTATAATAGTCCATGTGGAATCGCCATTGTGGGATCCTGTCATATTTTTGAAGATTTCAAAGTCACTGTTAGGTGTGGTCATAGTTCCCTGCAGATTGTGTGTGTGTGTGTGTGTGTGTGTGTGTGTGTGTGTGCCCTTCTGTGGTTTGGAGTAATCACAGTCTGATAAATGTCTGTCTCTTGAAACCATGAATGTTCTTCCCTAGAAAGAATATCTTCACAGCAATTTCTCCCCACCATTTGTCTTGCCAAACTTTCCCAAACTGACCTTTGCTGAAGCTTTCTTGTAACACGATGGTTCTGGCAATTCTTCTCTGAACAAGCAGCAGTAAACATGATACACCTTTCTGTTTCTCCCTCTTTCTGTACATGTCACTCCCCTACTCTCATATAATAAATGTGGTGGTACTTTTCCTTTGTTTATCTATCTGTCTATTCTGGTTCTTGATAAACTGTTCAACCCTGAGCAGTTTTCAAAAATAATATAAAAAGGTCAACTACAGAATTTCTCAAATTCTCTCACCTGTGGTTACTTTTAACAAATATCAGAAAATGAACTTAGGTATGGTTGTATCTCATTCAAAGCTTGCTTCCTTGATAATTTTCTGGATAAGGTATGAGTGTAGGGTGTTAGAAATTAAATATTGCTATCATCAAAAAAATAATTTTTTAAACTTTATCTTTTAAAACAGCTCCTACATAGAAATAAGTGATGAATGCTTCCTCTTTGCTTTTTACTAATCAACTCCTTTCACTATGTTGAAAATTACTCACTTACAGTGTTCAAAATGATGAGGTATAAGATCCTTATAGTCTTTCTTATGTCTTTCATTCATTTTCTTATTTAATTGATCCATATATTTGAATGGCCACTGGAAGTCACAGAGTGTTACAACATTCACTCTTTATTGATTATTAGACCTCATGAATAATTAGTTGACGATTTTCAGGCAAGATGCTTTGTTTTTAAATCTTTATAGATGAAATTTTCAGAAGGATAAGAGGGAGAAAGAACCTATCTTAAAGTGATGGCACCAGTATAAATAGTAGATGAACTTTACAGTGCTCCAGTGAACTATATCATAAAGAATGCTCCACTTAAATGGATCTCTGTTCAAATTTCTGGTGTCAGATTTCAACCTAACAACAGAGACAAGTTTGTTTCTTTGTCTGAGTTAAGTCTCAAATTCCTCATTTAGTTCCCTATTTTATATTTCCCTCTACCATCATTTTTTCTTTAGTAGAAAGGCCAATAACAAATATTTAGCATCATTGTGCTGTTTTCAAGAAAATACATTAGAATTTAGATGCAAAATATCTCCTCAAAGTTCATGTGCCAGTTAAAAGACATTGTGACCAGCCCTCGGGAAATGACTGGGAAACAATGAAATACTGTATAAGTCCAATGGGGGTGAAAAACTGGATAGACTTCTGAAGGATGGAAAGGATGGACAGTAGGGCTTATAGAGGAAGCAGGTCTCTAAGAAAGGTTTATCTTGTCTCTAGCACTTCCTCTTTTTCTCCCTCCTGGCTGCCAGGCAATGAGAAGCTCTACTCTACATTCTCCACAATGATGTTTTCTGCTATACCACACAGAAGTAATGGAGCAATTGGTTATGAACAGAAAACTTTAAAACCCAAGTCAAGAAATCCTCCCCCAAGTCATCCTCTCAGATATTTTGATTACAGCTATGTGATACTAACACTGCCATGATTTCTCTGTGCAGAAAGCTCTAGTTTTAAATTTCTTGGGAGCTGCTTTAGCACATTCCACAAGTTTCTACCACCTATTGGATATGTTGTAACAAACAGCCCATTTTCATACTAACACTTTACAGCAAAATACTCCATTTTAAGTAACCATTGCTTCAGCAAACTTTTAACTAAAGCTATTTTTAAGGATTGATATGACAAAGTAAAGTAGAAGAATAGGAAGAGGAAGAGGGATCTAGAGGAAGGAGAATGTGAGTACATTTCAGTGTTTTCCAGAGTTCTCTGAGAAGAAACAGAACTCCTGAAAACTGGCTTCATGGTGAGCTGTGTTAAACCATCACCCATTTTCTTTCTGTTCTTCCTGACTTTCTGCCTCAAGATTTCTAGAACACATGAGTGTATTCCTTTCAGACACATCTTCTCAATCATTATTATCATTTTATATCTGATAACTAGCTCCAAGAGAATTCATGGCATCCATTTGCAGTATGTACTCACAAACTTGAGGACTTATCAGGAATTTGTTTTGTGTAAATCCATGGTTGAAGGAAAAAGGACTCAACAGGAAGTCTTCCAAATTTGAAACTTTAGTGAATCTTTTTCAAGTGGTAGATCCTTGCTTATGGTGTTCTGGAGTTACGTGAAGAGAACAAAATTTCTCACTCAATTAGAAGGAACAAAGAACACAAATACAGCCAAAGACTATGAGAAAAGGGAATGAATATTAAGATACGTCAAGAAGATATGAAAGGCAGAGTTCAATATATGGAGTCAAGTAACATCAGCACATAAATGAACATCTCTGTGCCTGAGAGAGACAGGAATTCTAGGCACCTTTGTCATCATCAGAGAGATTTTATTTCTGGGTGACAGAGATGGCAAATAGACACCATCATAATTATATAATCAATATGTCCCCAAAATTATTCAATTCATGTTTTTTGACTATTCATCAAGGACTCTATAGTGACTAAAAGATGTTTCCATACTTCACATTGTTTATCACTGAAAGTCAACAAAATAAAAATATTGTAACTATAGAAAGCAAACTAGAAATTTCACATTATGAATTCCTGTTTGTATACAAATCCCTTTTGAATTTGAAGATTTGGGGTCAACCTACTCTATTAAAGTGAATCCAGGTGCCCTGGCCAAAAGTAATCTAGTGTGTGGGCTCCTCTGACCCCTGTCTATACCATGAAGAAAATCTACTTTATTGAATTGAGAACACACATATCCATCTCATTACTCAACATCAAACATGTTCTGCATTTCCACGCTCTCATCTACATCTCCTCTAATCTTAGAAATGAAAACACTGGGTCCATAACTCTTCGCATTTGGAACCCATTGTTTGTTTTACCAAGTTACTGAAAGATTTGTTTTTCTTTCTATGCAAAAATACTGAAATTAAGCTAATTGCTTTCCCCTGCCCTCAAGCAAATCACTAATCCAAGTGGATCAAAAAGATGTGTGCAGAGACTGCTAACTGGTCCCAATATCCATTCACCATGTCTTTCTTTCTTTAGTAAAGGAAACACCTAGGTGCACTGCTCTCCAAGTGTCCCTTGTAGGGAGCTGAGGATGGAAGTTTCCAGACACTTTCCACAAAAGAATGTTGGAGCGTGCCATCTGTCTTGGAACCTAAGACAGAATGTGGATCAAGTGGCTGAGAGGTGACTGATAGAGCAGAAAGCTCTTTTGTTGCAGGATATTTGATCATGCTGCAAATGCTGAGATTGCATTATTTAAATAAATTTAAATAATATCAACCATAGGTCAAAAGAGCAAGCAGCCATTGAGTGGAAGTAATTAAGGGAGTGAGGGGAAGTCAGGAGGCCAGAGGGAGAGAAAGGCACAGGAAGTAGAAGGGAGGGACATCTAGTTGGAGGACTCAGACTGCATAGGAAATAGCTCTCTTTCTGAGAGGATGTCAGAACAAGTGGGTCAGCAAGTGACTTTCTCTGCCTCTCTGAGCTAGTAGGTTTTCACCCCAGCATCTGATTCCTGAGTACTTATTGGTAAAATAAAAATATTGAGACTAAGTTAAAATAACATTTGCCACCCTACATGGAAGTGACTGAAACTGTAGCAGTATGTGAAGACTCCCTGAGCCCCAGCCTCAGCAAGTAGACATCAGCAGCTTCAGAGGCACAGTCAGCAGCTGAGCCAGTTAATGGATCAGGTGCAATCACTGAGCCACTGATAAAAAATATTTGGCACCAAACGTGAGGAACAATCACATGGGTAGAGAAATTATGCCAACAGCAAACAAAATGAAAAGTCATCAGATTTGGTAAGACATCTGGGAATTCCTTAAGGACAGAGTGAGGTAATATTAAAATAATATTTAAAGTAATATTTACAGCCTGGAATTCCCTTGCCTTCTTTATTACCTAAGGGATGGTCTGCTACAGTGATTGATCTAAAAGATAACTTTTTTACTATACCTTTATGAGAACAGGATAAAGAAAAATGTGTTGTCATGGTGCATACATATAATATTGTTCCACTTGTTAAAAATAGGTTGGGCTGAGAGATGGCTCAGCAGTTAAGAGCACTGGCTGTTCTTCCAGAGGTCCTGAGTTCAATTCCCAGCAACCACATGGTGGCTCACAACCATCTGTAATGATATCTGGCACCCTCTTCTGGCCTACAGATATATGTGCAGGCAGAACACCGTATACATAATAATAAATCTTTAAAAAAAAAAAGTATTAGTGGAAAATTCTTCCAATAGGATGTTAAATATTCCATCCTGTGTCAATATTTTACACAATAGTCATTAGGAGTAATTTGTAATCTGTTTCCTCAATCTAAAATTTATCATTATGTGGATGATACCTTACTTCCTGATTAAGATACAGATAACTTAAGAAAAAATGTTTGATGAAGTAAAGAGAATTTTGACTTGCTGAAGATTACAAATTGTTTCTTTCTAAAAAAATAGAGAAAGGAGATTCTATCAGTTATCTAGGATATAAGATAGGTTTGCAGAACCACTGAAAGTACAAAACAGGGAGAACAATTCCAAACTCTTAATGGTTTTCAAAATTACACAGAGATATTAACTTGCTATGGCCCACAGTTGGATTAACTATTCAAAAGCTAAGTAATTTATTTCAAATGTACAAGGTGATAAGGATTTAAATAGTCCAAAAATATATCAGCTGAGGATGAAAGGGAATTAACTCTTGTAGAAAAAGAGTTACAGGATGCACACACATGTGGATTTCTTTGATCCAAAGCTTGAATGTATTTTATATTATTCTATTTTATTATGCCTACAGGAAATTCTTATGCAGAGAGAGGATAATTAGGATGGATCCTTTTAGCACAAAAATACAGAGTAAAAACTTAAGACCTATGCAACAAAAGGTTTCTGATTGATTCTGAAAGGAAAAAACGAGATCTTATGAGTTAACAGGAATAGATCTATCGAAATATATATAACACCCCTAATGCTGAAATTGCCTCATTAATGGGCAGAAATGAACATTGACAAAGATCTTGCAGGAATGTTTTGGGAAAGATTAGCAACAAATATTTCCAAAAGCAGAGGACTTATAAAAAAAGAACTAATTGGATTCTTTCACATAGTAAAGGGACACCAATTTCTGAAGCCCTGCATTCTACACTGATGCAAATAAATCAAGAAAGTCATATCATAAGTCAGGAGAATAAAGGAAAGTTAATGGCTCAAGTTCTAAATGGAATTAATGCTATATTATATGCTAATTAGTATTATTAAGAATTTTCCAGAACCTCTTAATATAGTTATTGACTCTTTATATGCAGTAAGCACTGTTTTAACATACTGACACCTATTCCAGATGATTCATAATAATCTCAGTATTTGTTCAGCTACAACATGTAATCAGAATATGAAAATCACCCATTGTATATATATTTATAGTATCGGTCCCGGTCTACCAGGCCCTCTAGCACAAGTAATGATGAAATTGATAGCAGCTATTAATAGGAAATGTGCAGAAGCCTCAGAATTTTATAAGAACCCCTGTTAATTAGCAATGGTTTGAAGAAAGATATTTTTCTAGCAGCACTTGGCTCAAAGACATTATAAGAGGATGTGTCTACTGCTTGTTCTCTGTATAATCAAACTCCATTACCTGCAGGGAGTAACCAAAAGGTAGTTCAAAGAAATTAAATTTGGCAAATGGATGTGTTTCATTTTCAGAGTTTGGAAAATTAAATATGTGCACAGTATGTAGATACAAAATCAGGATTTTCAATGGATCAGATGCTTTAAGTTCTAAAAACTCTGATTCTGGGATTAACACATTTCTTAGAAGTTATCTGTCTATATGTAGCATACGTTTGCAACTTAAATAACATATATTTCCATGCATATGTCTCAGTATTTTGCAAATTACAACATAAAATCATAGCGGTACAGGTATATACCAGACATCTTAAGAGCATATCAGCAAGATCTAAATTGATATTTAGATTTTCTAATAAACAGAAAGGAGATAATATTAAGACTCCCAGAGATAGATTACACAGTGCTTATTAAGTTTAAATTTCTTAAATGATAATGAGAGAAAGGAACACAACACCTGCAGAGAGAGACATTCATTAGATAGTAGAAAAAAACTGAAATAAATGAGCTGTGTATTTTTTAAGATGTATGGACCCTCAAAAGAAATCTAGATATGTGTGTTACCTCAGATAAAAGGTTTTGCTTTTGTTTTCACAGGAGAAAAAAAAGGTATGGATGACATCAGATTCATAAAGATAATTCAAACAAGAGAGACCTTCTGAACTTATAAAGACTAAAAATGTAATTTCATTTGATCAGATATGAAAAATAAAAATAAAAAATTGCCAAAGACACACTTCTTATTGGCATTGATAAAGGAAAAAAATGGGTGTTCTTAATCCATGTGTCTTAATTCCATATTAGAATAATATTAGACTAGATTTTCAGGCCACACCATCCTCCGTCAGCTTTTGAGTTTTCTTCTTAAATAAAATGGATTCTTTGTTGTGTTCAGTATTAAAGAACATAGTTAAAGAGAAATTTAAAATGTTTAAGTAAATTCAAAGATACTACAGTTTCATATAAGAGTTGGAGTAATTTGGAGTTAAGATAAAAAATTTGAGCAAGGAGTGTGGTAGCCCACACCTTTAACCCCAGCACACAGCTAGATTTCTATAAGTTAGATGTTTTCTAAATTCTAGAATTACAAGGTGGTGGTGGTGCATGCCTTTAATCTCCACCACCCAGAGAACAAAGAACATCAGATACAGCTCCTAATTGGAGTTTGCACACTAGGGAATAACATACTGTATTTCAGATTTATAGAAAAACAATCTACAGGGTTACTAGAAAGACAAGCTGAAGTTCAAAGTTAATATTGTTTGTGATCTAAAAAAATAAAATACACCTTTACCTTGAATTTTTATAAAGAGAAGAATATAGAATATAAGTATATTTATTATTCACACAACTAAGTTATATTTAGTTTTCAAATTCAAAGAAAATATGCTTGAAAGATAATACTTTTATGTGTTGCCAAAAAAATTCTTTTATGACCTGCCAGGACAATAAGCAAGAAAAAGGACTAAGCCAACTAAGAAAAGAAGTACTAGACAATTGAAGAATCCAGATCACAGTAAGAATATAACAGTCCAGAAAAAACAAGGAGTAAATGCCAATGAAGAAAAAAGATGTGGGACTGTTAGATGTTCCAGGATTGAAGAAAAAAAGCTGCAACATGAAAAAATCCTTTGAGATGTCCAAAAAGAGATGGTCCCTGAATGATGAACCACCTACGACACCAATCACTGAAGAAATCACAAAAGATCAGCTTTAGATTAACAAACTTCTCAGGACAATTAAAAGTTCCGAGGTTCATGATTCTGACAAGGGACAATTTTTTAGAACTTAACACTCAGAAAAATACGTATCCTAAGACTGCCAAATAAAACCAAGCTGGAAAATTGTGGAAAGTATGGCAAAAATAATTTATTATTATTAGTTAATCATCTACTATGTTAAAAGTTAAAACCTTCCCTTTTTTATTAAGACAAAAAGAGGGAATGTTGTGGGGTAGTTGATTATCAGTATGCCCAAGGTTGTATATTTAAATAAAATACATAGTCAAGAGCACACCAAAGCACCAGTTGTCTGGAAGTATGGCATAGAGCATGAGGGGGTAGGTCAGAGAGAGGGCGTGGGAGAATAGAAAGAAGACATCAGTTGAAGGAGTTTTGTTTCAGCCTGCATGTGAGACAGCGCCCTCTTTCTGAGATGATGGCAGAAGAACAAAGGCTGGCTGCTTTCTCTGCCACTGATCCAGCAGGTTTTCTCCCAGTATCTGGCTCCCGGGTCTTTACTATTAAAATAAATAAATAAATAAATAAATAAATAATAAATAAATAAATAAATAATAAATAAATAAAACTAAAAACACATTTGTCTCCCTACATGAAGGCAGCTGGAGTGGGGTGGGATTTGAAGGCTCCCTGGGCCACAGTCTCAGCAGGGAGGCAGTGATAGGATTGGGACAGCTGCGGCAGATAAAAACAACACTGTTTCTCTGCTGGTTTTACATAGTCCATACCAAAATCATAAAACCATCCAGAACTGCCTCAACCCAATGTGTATAATATAGATTTGTTTGTTTTTAAGAGAAAGTAGTATATAGCTCTGATTCTGGCCAGAACAGAGGCGGCAGCATGCAATAAGTATTAAACAACAAAATGAAATGGTCCTAGTAAAGAAAGGTAACTTTTGTGTTTATTTTTGTGATTGTATTTTAATTACATTTCTCCCCTCCTTTTCACCCCTCCAAACTTTCCCATATATGCCTTCCCACTCTTCTTCAAATTGGTGACCTTTTTTCATCAATTGTTAGTGATGCATATATGTATTTGTATATACATATGGATTCTCAAATATAACCTGTTGAGTGTCGGAGCCTGCCGACAGTCAGCTGGGTAGCTGGGTAGAGGTGTGTGGATTTGTAGAGACAATAAGGAAGATAGAAAAGGGTCGAGAGGTCTGCCAGTCAATGCAGAGAACCCCGAGTTTATTTCACAGCCAGCTTATATACAGTTCTGAAGGACAGAGGCAGAACAATGCGCAGCACAGACATTCAGCCACTATCTATCCTGCCTTGAGTCAAGGAGCAGGCAGTTTCATTTTCTATCTCTATGATGTATCTCCAGCTGGTATCAGCAGCAGCCTGTGTCTAGATAGATAGTGGGTTCCTCCCTGTGGGCTAATCAAGGCTTCTCACGGCCCTTCAAGGAGACTCTGCAGGCTAATCAGGACTTTTTCACAGCACCAGAGCAAGAAAGCTTGAACTCTATTGACTCAGAATAGACATCAGATTCAAAATGGGAAACTGAGTCAGTTGTGGGCTCCCACAGTTGAGTCCATATAATGTTATTTTTTTATGTATGTTTCCAGGGCTGAACTGTTGACACCAAAGATTGTATTCTTGCCTGAGTAGGGAGCTACTTCTGTTCCAAGCTTTCCTGCATTGCTTGCAGTTACTTGTCTAGGGCTGAGGATCTCTCTGTGGGCTTTCCTCATAAAGTTTGGCATGTTTGTTTGTGTCCTCCTTTTTCAGCTCATGTTTGAATAGCCATGTTATTTTTTTAATAAATATGAATGGAGGGTGCCTTAAGGACCAGTCTCAATGTGAATGAGATCACATTCTCAGCCATCATTGACTTTACATTATCATCAAAGGGCTTTGTCTGATAAAGCACTGAAGCACTAGAAAGCCATAGGAAGACCATGCTGTGAGTTTCATCATTAACTTGTCTTGTGAAGTTAACCCAGGTACTAAGCAGCTCCAGAAGAATTGGCAATAGAAAGAAACATTATCTAATCAAGACAGATAAGGCTGAGGAGATATCAAAACCATGACTCCAGAGAAACATCATTTGGAGTGGAGAGTTATCTTTAAGTATAAGGAAAGACATAGGAAAATCAAACAAAACAAAGGCCTTGGTTAAGCTAATGATTTTAGGTCTCTTTCATGGAAAATGTCAGATGGACTGGTGAACTACAAGAATAATAAAAGAAGTTGTGATACTTTGAGGGCAATTTTCCCACAGCCAAAGTTTTGTTTCCATTGATGCAAACAAAGAAATAGCTTGCTAGTATACTATCTGGCAAGTTTCTAATCACTATTTATTTAATCCCGTTTAACTTCTGGTCAAGTATCATCATAACAAACTAAAGACTTAAGCAATCAAGAAAATCATCTAATTTGAGCATTAACTCTCAAACCACAGTCTGGCATCCAGCATGTGTCCAAAGCCCATCGCTCTCCACATTACCACACAATCTCTCAAAAACTGCATGAAAAACTGTGGAGTTGCAGCAAGAACCACATTGAGGTCTCTGAATGCTACCCTACTAATAACATATTTATGAGAAGACATGGCTGTCTTTGCTGAATTCCTTCTAAAAATAGAAGAATATACTTTTATGAGTTTTTTTTTTCTTATGGTTACTTTATTCATTGGATCCTGAGTTTTAACATAGAAGCATCAAGCTATAAAAGACACAAAGAGCAAAATGAAATGAGAAGCAAATAAAATAATCAATGATTATTAAATATTCTATGCCCCACATCACAAATCTTAAAGGCCATTTTAAAAATAGTTGCTGCATTACTGAGAGGCCTTGGCTTTGAAGCATTAGGTGCAGAGAGACTGGCTTTGAATCCTTTCACTCCCTACTGTAAGGTAGTGCTGGATGTTTAGCTTAAATTCCAGAATTAAAATATAAAACCTGAAATGCTGATTCAACATGCTTAAGCCTTTGCAATGCTTAAAGTGTCGCTCTTTTGTGAATGAAACTGGAGGGTATAATTGCAACTGGGCAGTCAACTCAGTTTACCTTGTGACATCACATATAGCAAATGAATTTTCCTCTGGTACTGAGCAAACATAAATAACTGAGAATGTCAATGAGCTCACAGAGTGAGTGTGATTTAAAGTAATGAAGTAATCCTTGATTATGGTATTGATTATAAACAAAATTTGTAATGTATGTTTGCAAGTAGGATTTATTTTAGGATACTTGTACCTTCTTCTCAGCTATACAGAACTTGGCTTTTGCCTAAACTCTTTTAGAGACCCTTAACTTAAAAAAAAAAAAAAAAAAAAAAAAAAAAAAAAAAAGCTCTACATAACTTGCCATTTCCAATATCTATTTTCATCTGTAGGGTCATGAGTATAGATGCCTACTTCCAGTGGATCTTTCCTGTGCCTGGAGTTCATGGAAGACATTCCCTTTTGGTTAGATGTAGATTGTAGTAAGAATGAAAAGAAAAAATCCTATAGATTTAAAGCCAGAATAAGCACAATTAACTCAGAGGACTACATGCGGCATGTTAAATGTTAAAAAAAAAAAAAAAAAACCAGCTGGAGAGAGCACTTTTCCAGAGTACCTGAGCTCAGTTCCCAGTGCTAATGTTACAGCTCACAACTCTCTGTAACTCCAGTTCTTGGGACACAACAGCCTGCTCTAGCATACAAGGGCACTAGCCATGCACATGGTACATAGATGTACAAGCAGTCCTCCACAGGGACCAGCCATGCACATAGTACACACATGTACACACAGGTCTCTAAGGATACCAGTCATATACTTAGTATACATATACTTGGGCCTCCAAGGGTACCAGCCATGTATATTCTACACAGATGTACACACAAGCTCCTAAAGATACCAGCCATGTACATGTACAGATGTACATGTAGGCCCTAAGGATACCAGCCATGAACATAGTACACAGATGTAGATGCAGGCCTCCAAGGGTACCAGTCATGTACATTTTACACAGACATATATGCAGGCAAAGCATCCATGCACACAATTAAAAACAAAGAAATCTTTCACAAGATTTTTGTTGTTAAATAATAATTTTAATTAATGAGTTACAAAATGTTAATGAAACTAAATGGCTCTCTGGAAACTCACATATTTAGCACATCAATGTTTATATCAAGTATAAGGGTAGAGAAATGATGGAAAAGATCTTGCAAACAGTCTCCACCTTAACCAATAAAATGGCTGCACACTTGGGTGGACTCCGTTTGCTTTCCATTTACTCTTACAACTTTGGCGTTTCTTTAATCACAGTAACAACCACAGAAAACGCCTACGTGTCCTTTTCTGTACCAGGCACGGTGCTAAGTGCATTAGCTTAACCTCCATGGTGTGATGTTCTTCCTGTCTGCTCCATTTTACACTTGAAAGGACAGATACCAAGAAGTTCTGTAGCTCGCTGGAGCCCACTGCTGTGCCAAGCCATCCACGGGGCTCAGGGTCCTGTTACCTCTGTTGATATGCCATGTTCTGATCTTTACAGGTGACTTGGTGGCACAGGCAGGAACTACCTGTGGTCAGAAGTCAGCATAATCCGGGAGTGGATAGTCTGGGCCATTTCAGAATGGCACGTGGGCTCTGATCTTTATGTTGTTGATAACAGCATGAGGGCTGGGATAGCTGCCTTTTTCCCTAAGCTTGTATTTCTCCTCTATAGTTTCACAAGACTAATATACTGTGTTCTAAATGAGTGTTTATTTTATCTCTAAAAAAAAGTTAATTGTTTTCTGGATGTAAATGAAGCATTAAAAATAATAAAATAAAAAAAATGACTTGGTTAAGAAATAAAGGTTTATTACCTTCTATCTCTAATAATCCATCATTATTTTTAATAAAAATACATATGGCTGGCAAATGTAATATATAACTCTTCAGAATGCCAAAATGAACTAGTATTTTTCTCTCCAAAGACCAAATCTCAGGTAATTTCCTTTTTTTCTGACCTTATGCCCCAGAACTATAGAAAAATTAATAATTCTATCTACATATTTGCCCTCTAGTTGCCAAGAACCTAGTAGGGAACATAAAATATTGAAAACAGCTCCATCATCAAAATAGAAAAATAAAGAAAGCAACATTCATTCCTTTTTGCCCTTTGTTTGTGAAACTATGAGTATAGTTTATGCATACCTCCTCCTGAGTCTTCTGAGATATTTGCTGGCTGTCCACAAGATTCTGTACAGTAAAACCATTTCAAGAAGAAAATATAACCCCTTCATACTAGAGAGGAAAGGTCCATTGGTCTTCTGCTGGACCCCTGTTTGAGTCTGAGTAGGCCCCTGAAGACTCAGAGCATTCTTCTCACTAGACAACGCACTGTCAGGTGCGTATGGCCTAACCAGGTTCCTAGCAGACTTCATCTGACAGGTGCAATTCTGCAATGATGTCACAAGGTACCCAGTAGCAAGTGACCTACAGAAACATGGCTGTAGTAACAGCTTTGCCCTTTGAACCCTGAAGAATGCAGCATTCCCAGTCTGTTCAGTTTAGAGAACCCAGGGGAAATAAACCCAGTTCAGAACAAACACTCCGTGTGAGGCCAGGAATGAGATTTGTTAAGACTTTTGAAAATGTTTCCTGGAAGAGAAAAGGGGAAGAGGAAACATATAGGCACAGAATAGCTGTGGCCATACCAGGCTCCTGATATCTTGAAACTTAAAATTTAAAAAAGTCCATGAATATTAATATGGTTTCCTTGTATTTAAAAAGTTAATTTCTAAGAAAGCAAGTTATGGTGTCTCGGCCCAGATACACCCCAGGATAAAACTATAGAAGGAAAAAAAGGCAGGGATTTTCAAATTCCAAAGAAAAACTCTTTGTGGAAACTCCTTTACATTCTACTTCATATTGACATTTACCATGCAGTAAACTGAGTCTGCTACTCCTTTTTCCAAGGAATGCTGATGTTATAAGATCATAAGGAATGTTCTCCAACTTCCAGAAGTCTCAGTATCTTCAAATCAGAAGTCTCAAGACTGTGCTTAGTAACAGGGTTTATTAACTGGCTGCAAAGGCTTAGTTACATTTTCCCATCACTCATCATTGCAAAAAATGTACACCCAATCATTCAATCAGCTGCTTAAAATGAAACAGTTTCACTCAACATTTATCTGCTCAAAATCTTCACATAATGCCCTACCATCTTAAAAGACCATAGTATTAAAGATAAACACAAAAGACAGTTAACTAAATTTCCATGTAAGATTTACCAGTCTACAATTAATTGTCCATCAATAACAAATCACCAGGAGGGAACACACAAATATATTCACAATGTTTAAGGAATTCAAGGGCTTCCGGGGAGGAATGAAGTAATAAGCAATAAGCATCTAAATGGAAAGGCAAAATTTAATTGCAAAATTTCCAAGTGAATTGTTTGGTAGTCGCTTCAGGGAGAGAAAGAGTTAATAGCTTGTCAATTTGAGACCATAGCATATTTTCTGCAAATATCACTAGGAAAGATCAGTGATGCTCAAAGGCTAAACAAGACAGTGTCTACAGTACAAGACTTCTGTCACAGGCACTATATTTGTAGATGAAATCAGCCTGGCTACCGAGAGAAAAATTCCATTTTAAAACGTTAATGAGAAACTCATTGACTTAAACAGCACCCATTATCTAACACCATCATACTTCTCTGACTGTTTCTATGACATTTATTCTGTATAATAATATTATCTAAAAATTAATCAAACAATTTAACAAGAAATTAAAACATTAGATATCATTTACCCTTATAATTACTTTATAACTACTAAATTTCATCTTTGTAATATAGTCCAGAAATAAAGAAAAGCAATTAGCTCATTATCACTTTATATAATTCTTAGATTTATCTGCTTGTACCGATGAAATTAGTGTTATTACCATGTAATGGAGATACCAAATATTTTAAAATTGTAAAAACATTAGATTAATTTTACCTTTTAAAATGGAAATACCTTTAACTCAGAGAAAACATGAAGAAATAATACTAAAAAAACTGGGTTTCTAAAATATTTACTTATTTAATGTGTATATGTGTGTATGACTGAGTGTAACTAAATATAATATGTGTGTGCAGGAGCTGGAAGAAGTCAGCACAGGGGTCAGGTTCCCTGAAACTAGAGTTGATAAAGTTGTGAACCACCATGGGGGTGCTGGAAACTGAACCTAGGTGCTCTGTAAGATCAATAGATGCTCAGCCACTGAGACACTACTTTGGGTCCAATAACCATTTTTTTTTTTTTTAGAATAAATGTTTAATATGCTGCCATTTATGAGTATTTTATTGTTTAACTCCACCAATAAAAACATTTCTCATGTAATTTCAATATAATCATCAACATTAGAAAATTTACATCAATATATAATGTGTATCTCTTTCACAGATCCCATTGTGGTGAGGCCAGCTGTTCCACAAATTACCTCAGGAAGGACTGACCATGCTTTTAGTTTTTTAGGCATGTCTCCCATATTTCACTGCAAATCCCATCTTTCCCTAACACTCGTGGCACTGGCATTTTGGACACTTCATGCTGCTGATTGTTTTAATGCACTCTGGTTGTTTTCTGCTAAATATTTCAAATCTTAATTCAGACACTTTCATTTAAGCAGAAACTGTCACAAAGTGGTGAGTACTATTATCAAGGCTTAATTTTTATAACTCATCTAGTCACGGAATGTACATTTACAAAACGTGTTTTGACATTCCTTTTAATGATGGCAACTCCTGGACACTAGGGCCTAGAGTGCTTACGGAAATATAGGTAATGAAGTAGTATATAAACATAAGTTTTTCCTTTTCATTTACTCGGGAAAGTATGTTTATACCTTTAACTTTAGTTAATATATATATTTCACAATGACTACACCTAAAATATTTAAATTATTTGCAGAATTAACTTGTATGTGAATAAAAAGGCAGCAGACGTGTTGCCAACAAATATTTCCAACAGAAGCCATGTGTGTGGGAGGCATGGATGTTTTACTAAGGAAAAGTAGTTCCCACACAGCTTATCTTCAACGGGGAGGAAAGCATAGTCTTCACTCTCTGGTATTCTAAACACCATACACGAAGCCACTTTTCATTTACTTGAATAATAGCTTTGAAAAGCATTGCAAATCCCCTAGTTTGTATTTCCTGTGCAGACTGTCTTAATGAAAGGCAGGGGCTCTGTGAAATAGTGTGATGGATCTCAGCCCTGCCCTCTCTTCTCACTCCCCCACCACACTCACATTGTCTCTAAACAGGAAGGATAATGGAGGTCCTCTCCCTGATTGAAAACATATTGAGGCATAATGTACTACAAGGACACATATCATGGGTGACATTGGTGAAAAATCTTGCAGCAAGCTCTTTTTTTCTCAGGGAGTCATCAGTGCCCGTGGGAGGGCTGGTCATCTCACTTCAATCCGTTTCCTCAGCAGGGCTATGCTGAGTAGAAGAGCCAAGCTGCCATATGGCATATTAAAGATCTCGCCTAATAAATCTAGCTAAGCAGGCCGTGCTTCAAGCTGCTTCATTCCTATATATGTGTATAGTACAGTTTATTGGTTGTTACCAACATCTGGGCTAGGGACTGAGGACAGTTCGTATCCCACACTGAGGATGCTGGTTCTCCATTATCTGCATCATTGACTTTGAATGTTAGAAGTATATTTTCCTGATGATGCATAGCTGTCTTTATTTGGTCCTGTAGAAAAACAATGTACAATGAAATGTGGTGCTGACAAAATGGGAGAGGGTATTTAACCTCTTTTTTATTATATTTTTATGTATACTTATAGGGCTGAAAATATATGTTGTACAATCAGATATGAAGATGGGGAGATAAGCATGGTCCCTAGCATGAGTTGTTAAAATATACTTTCAGCACAGGGTGCAAGGCTTGCTTCTGTAGTTGTTTAACACTATGGCACATTTTTTATATGACTTGAGAAAATATGACTTTTCATTTCAAATGCTTCTCCAGGTCATTTCTGTCAATACTAAAAAGAAGACAAAGAGATGTAGTTGAAGCCACCCCATGCAGAATGAAGACTAACTAAACCTTTCCCGAGATGGCACTTTGTCACAAAAGAAGGGGAATGTGGACAAAGTTATTGCCATTGCTAAAAAGAAAAACTGTCATCTGAGACGTGATTTTCCATGATGTTTCTGCAGCTATGGAAACAGAAAAATTGCCACAGAAAGGAGGACATGAATGGCTGATTAGTTCACACTGCTGTTGTGAGAACTCTGCTGCTGCCTTGGGGCCTTTGGAGAGGTGACTACTAACTACAGTACTTCACTTTGTTAATCTATGACTGCATTTTTAAGAAAAGCACATGACATTTTATTTCTCTGTTTGATTGCCCCGTTACTAAATTAAACCAGCTGGGCCAGAGATAGGTATACCCTTTATCAATTTTTCTGTTGTTTCTCATATTTTAATCTTCCTCAATGTCATGTGACAGCCATTATTGGCTCCATTTTAGAATTTAGAAACATATTTTTTTTGTATCTCTAGCATCCAAAATAAAATCTTACTTCTGACATATCATGACAGTACTATCATCTTATGGAATAGATTTATTCCTATATTTGATGTCAAAGCGATTTTGCAAAACCACAGATCTGAATGATGGTCTTAAAGAATTTATAGCTATGTCTACATGGCAATCAAGATATATTCAGCGGAAGAAAGCCTGTCTCTGAATGGGCTGCATTGTACAAAAACATGAGTTTTGAGCTTTTGTAAGATAGTTCTCCAGTGGTAAGGCAAGAAGGAGAGAGATGAGGTCATTACAAGTACAGAAATGGAGCTGGAAATTATTTTAGAGTAAAAATTTACTCTGCTCATCATGCAAAGCCACCTGTCTCTGGCAACTCTTTCTAATGCCAGTAAGGTCATGTGGGCTTACCATCCCCGGCAGTGTCAATCACCTAGGGAGGTTAACTCACTTTAACCACCAGGTGGCAATGACTCACCACCTTTTAGGATGTATACTTAACCATGGCTATATTCTATACTCATTCACAGAAGACCCTCTGCCCACTGGTGTGATCTCGGACACTAATGAGTCCTAATCAGAGGAGTGTGACTGTTTCTAGCAGTCACTACAATGGCTTTCTTCTGGATTCCAATGATGAAGGTCAAAGTTTTCTTTCTGGCCAGAGTATTTAAGCATTGCTTAATGGCAGCATTCACTGAAATGAGAGAGTATAAGCACCCTCATTTCTCTTTGCTGACAGTATTCCAGAGCTGCTTGAACCCTTCGCGTCTATAAAGTACCACTTCACTGTGACACTCATGAATCCAGAATGGGGGACTCTAGGCTAGCTTTGCAAAGTGTTGAGAATAAAGACTCTTTAGAAAGTGAAGAAAGGAGTATGTGAAATCCAAAGAGAGGAGAAGCTGGTTTCCAAACAGCAGTATGAGGAATCCACACAACACAGAG
This sequence comes from Peromyscus leucopus, assembly GCF_004664715.2. Lineage (NCBI taxonomy): Eukaryota > Metazoa > Chordata > Mammalia > Rodentia > Cricetidae > Peromyscus > Peromyscus leucopus. The sequence continues at coordinate 27,473 of NW_023505125.1, read as the reverse complement.
ATTCTGTGATCTGGTTTGCTAAGATCAGATCTGCTCTTACAGTCACATGTCTGGGGTAAGAGGTGAAATCTCTGTGCTCCAATCCTTTTCATCTTAAATAAACCACTGTGTGTCTCAATCACTTTGAACCAGAATATATTTACGTACTTAAAACACACACACACACACACACACACACACAAGTAAAACCCTTAGCATATTAGATCTGTCACATATTTCTTTTTTTTTTTTTTTTTTTTTTTTTTTTTTTGGTTTTTCGAGACAGGGTTTCTCTGTGTAGCTTTGCGCCTTTTCCTGGAACTCACTTGGTAGCCCAGGCTGGCCTCGAACTCAACAGAGATCAGCCTGGCTCTGCTCCCGAGTGCTGGGATTAAAGGCGTGTGCCACCACCGCCCGGCTACATATTTCTTTTTTTGAAGGTTTATCTGTGCGGATTTTCCCTGTGATAAATATGTAGTGTCCTTTCCCATGAGGCAGGATGCTGGGAGGCCCTCGGGAATCCACAAGTTGACCCCACCTTGGTCTGCTGGCAGTGGTCCAGAGGGTGCCTGGACCGGTCTACTCTGGTAACTAGCCTAGCAAATAACCTAGCTGTCATCAGAGAGCCTTTGTCCAGTGATTGATTGAGGCAGATACAGAGATCCATGGCCAGACACCAGGCTGAGCTTCAGGAATGCAATTGATGAGAAAGAGGAGAGATGACTGGCCACACTAGTGGAATCCCATGAACTGTGGATGGTAGCTGTGGAGGCCCCATGGGACTGGACTAGACCCTCTGGATATGGAAGACGATTGTTTGGCTTGAACTGCCTGGAGGGCAACCATGCAGGGGGATCAAGATCTGTCCCTGGTCTATGGGCAGGCTTCTGGAATCTGGTGTGCCTGTGGTGTGACACCTTGCACAGCCTTGGTGCAGTGGGAAGGGACTTGGACCTGCCTATGCTCAGTGTGCTGGGCTCTGCTGACTCCCCATGGGAGACCTTGATTTGGGGGATGTAGGATGCAGCGTGGCTTGGGAAAGATGGCTGGGGGTGGGAGGAAGGAGGAGGGGAGATCTGTGGATAGTATGTGGAGTGAGTAGAAAATTTCTTAATAGAAAAAAATGAAAAAAAAAAGATTTATCTGGTATTATTCATATATAATTGTATGCATGTGTGTAAGTCTGTGTGTGAGTGTGTGCAAATGAGGCGCAGATGTCCTGAGAGCCAAAGGGAGCAGGATACCCTCCAGCTGGGGTTGCAGGCAGCTGTGAGCCTGTAACCTGGACCTGAACTCAGGACCCTGCAACAGCAATGTGCACTCTTCACTGCTGAGCAAGGACTTCAGTCCTGCTGTGTGTTTCTCAGTTCTTGAATAGTTTCCCTCATTGCCCGTCATAAGCGTGAAGGTTGAGAGGACAAGGAGAAACTGGAACCCTCCTCCTGCTAACTGTGCTTATTTTGGTCACTGTGGTAAATAATTGTGGAAATACATACAGTAGACTAGACAACAGACTACCTCAACCAAATATCTGGACACCTACCAAGGAGAAAATTAAGAAGTCTCATTGACTCAACCACATTTCCAAAGCTGACTTAAATAAGTGAGACAGCCCTATACCTTCCAGTATTTTCTATATCAAGCAGTTGTTTAAATGAAGTTTTATGCGATATTGCTAGAAAAATGTGACCTTGTAGCATGACTGACAATACTCAGCCTGCCCACCCATCTAATTGTTTACGCTCTTCTGTAGAGTCTTCTTATTTTCCTTATTACAAGCCGCTGTGCTGCCAGTGCCATCCTGTAGAGATATCGGGTAAACATTTTATGAGACAGGCGAAGCTTTTTAGAATTCCTTTTGAGCTTTGTTAAATTGAACGTGTGAAAATAAAGTTGTCCAGTGTGAAAAAGAGAAAGCATTTTTTAGTCTGCTTGGAGAGATGAAATCATGCAGGGTGCAAGAGCTGGCAGCCCTGATTTAGTCACTGCCAGGCCCATCAGCATTATTCATTCTGATTGATTAAGGAAAACATTCCGTTTATTTTTCATGGAGAGATACAGCTACATCTGGTGAGCTGTTGTATCCCATTGCAATTCATATGGGGTGTTTTATTATCATTTTGTAGAACGAAGATGACTCCTCCACGAATAATAAGGCAATGATAAATAACTTGATAGTTTTTTTCTTGTTTTTTGTTGGTGTTCTTTTTTTTATTATTATTATCTCACAAGAGCAAAAAAAAGAATAAAACAACGAAGAGAAAATGAAAGCTATCATGCCCTAATCTTGCAAGTTTTGTGTAAGGAGCTTATATTGCAACAGTGCTGTTATTATCAGGTTAATGATAACACAGCTCTGTCAGACTGCTCCCAGGGTTTTGTTGAAGCTCTTATGTATAAGTTTAGATGCTTGGGTCTCCCTAGCTAAAAGATGTTTTGTGATAAATGTATTCTTTTGAAGAATTGAATTGCTCCTATTGAATTATCATGAGCTGTGATCCAGTGTATCTCAGACCTAGATTTTGTATGTTGTGCAAAGAACAAAAGGATGATATTTTCTTGATGTTAGCAGTTCCACAGTTTTATGCATGCTCCCTGTTTCCTGTTTTAAAATATAGCTTATATCAAATGCTGAATTAGGAGAGATCACGTCTAGAAACAATCCACTTGGAATATTTTCCAGTTGATAACGATTTCATGCACTCACTAAAGTATCAATTATTTGTAAGGTTTCAGGGTTCAGTTGATGGAAAAAAAAACAGTTAAATTTAGGAAGCCCCCATGTCTCATCAAAGCAACATCTCATTTGTCGAACTGCAAGTTTATAGGAAACTCCAACAGTATTTGTAGGAAACACCCCAGCAGGATTTCTTGACAGCTTGTGACCTGTAAGCACATGCAGGAGTCCAACCATGCTTTGTATCTCATGAGAGAAAAGCTCTTAAAATGCATCTTCTTGAGCGGCTGTCCTAGAATATTCAGACATAAGTGTTCCCAACCAGTATCCATTCAAATGTGACTTAAAACAAACAGGACTTTGACAGTGTGAGGAGCTGGACTGGATGTAAGACTGGGATTCCATGGAGCTTTCAGGTAATCCCCCTGAGTGTGTGACTAAGGGAAAACACCCAGTTCTCAGGGAACCCTCATGTGAATTAGCAGAAGGTCCACTGGCAGCTGCAGGTGTGCCACACTAACACACTTCCCAGAAGTCTGAGAAGCCACAGGGTGCCGTGGCTTGGAGCTGGGCATAGATCTCTCTTATTGTTACCTGGATTGTTGTTCTTTTGCTGAGAATGTCTCTACATAGGGCACAACCTGAAGTAGAGAACATTTTTGTTTTTGTTTACTTACCGTATGACCAATCCAAATCACCTAAGATAGGCAACTCTTCTAAAGAGAAGTCCCAACTGACAACTATTTGTCTGTGTTGATTTCTTAGGAAAGAATTTTTCTGAGTTAAAGGATGCCAGAGTACTGGATCCTTGCAACCAAAAACTAAGTTAATTCCAATAATGGTTTAACTTTTGTCATTCAATTTTTGTAGAATCAAGAAAGCTCATTTTGTTAAGAGTGAAATATCTAATAATTTTGTAAATGTTATTAGAAAATCATTTTATGATTCAACATTAAAATAAAACGACTTGTTCAGTAGTAAGACTATGAACACAAATTGGGGAAGCTTAATGTCAAGTGTCATGACATGAACAATATTCTAATTAAATTAATGAAGCAAACCAGACAACATTTTCTTGTGCTTCCTGACTGTGGACATATTTTCCATGCTTGTATCCAAAATGATGTTTAGCAACTTCAATAGATACAGACACATAGAATGCAGTTATAAAATGTACATGCACTGCTCTCACACACATACACACAAATAATAACTGGGGGGCTGGGGAGATGGCTCAGTGGGTAAGGCACTTGCCTGAAAGCATGGAGGAACATGAGTTCAGATGCCCAGAGCCAATGTAAGTCAAGGCACAGCAGCATGTCTGTAATTCCAACACTTTTCAGATGGGAGATATAGACAGAAAAGTTCCTACAAGTTTTTGAAGCCCCCAGGCTAGCTAGTCTGGCATATACAGTGGTGAATAACCATAGTAGGCAGTTTTATCTCTAAAGGAGAATGGAAGGTGAGGACTGATAGCTCAGATTGATTTCTCATCCAATCTCACCTATGCCCTTGGCACATGTGCACGTGAATTCACGCATGAACACACAGGCATGTCTCTTTTGTTTTTTTTGCTGCATCTTAATAGTATTTTATTAATTCTTGGAAAGTTTCGTGTAATGTATTTTGTCATGATATTTTATTTTGCTGAAATGTGATATTTTATTTGTGCTTTAATAAAGTTTGCCTGGAGATCAGGGAAAGGCCAACCATTTTAAGTAAACAAAAAGTCAGGCAGCACATGCCCTTAATCCAATAGCTTATCAGGCAGGGTCTTCTGTGTTCAAGGCCATACTAGGGAACGGAGCCAAGTGTGGTAACACACACCTTTAATCCCAGTACCAACCATAGAGACCTTGGAGGTCTGTACAGACAGTGACAAGGAAGTGAGGTTAGCTGGGTTAAGATAGCCAATGAGAGGGCAGAACAGCAAGGCAATAAAGGTGTGGGTAAGACAGGAGGTAGCTCACCTTTGGAAGCTGCAGAGTTGGTGAAGTAAGGTTGGCTTGTTGATGTAACCATCTTGTTAAATAAGAAACACAGAGCCAATGCAGAGATGAAAGCCTAAGAGGTCAGAGCAATAGCTAAGAGCTAAAAACACTTACCCTTCACTGCCGCTGCTATCCTCCTCAGCAAGAGACCTACATTTCTGTGTGTTTGTCCCTTTATTGACTTTATATTCTGCCTTCTCATTGGTTGTAAACCCAACCACATGACCTCCCTGTCCTCTGAAAGAGAGCTACTTTCTGTTTGTCTTTATATAGACTTTCTGTTCTGCCTTCTCATTGTTGTAAAACCAACCACATGACCACCTCATCACTGCCTGTCTGTACAGACCCCAGGTCTTCTATAGTTGGTATTGAGATTAAAGGTGTGTGTCTCCATGCTGGCTGTATCCTTGAACAGATAGAGATCTGCCTAGCTCTGCTTCCCAAGTGCTGGGATTAAAGGCATGCACCACCACTGCCCAGCTTCTGCTATGGCTTGCTATTAGCTCTGACCCCCAGGCAACTTTTTATTAACATACAAATAAAATCACATTTCAGTACAAATAAAATATAACCATATTGGCTGGTGGCTTTCCCTATTTTCCTGATCTCTCTAAGGCTTTCACCCCTATATTTGGCTCTGTGTTTTTTATTTAATAAGACCATTTAGAAATTTGTCTACAGTTTTTTGATCCTATGTACCTGTCCCTCAACTCCTCCCATGTCCCTATCCATCAAGCCCAATTTGTTTTGCCTAACTATTCTTGGGAGTGGGCATTTATTTATTATTCTGCTTCTGGTGTGTGGTGCACCTAACAAAGGCCACACCCTTAAAGAAAACTCACTCTTGTTCTCCAAGGAACTACAAAATGCCAGTAGCTCCTCAGGCATGGGTGGGGGGGCTTCATACCTCCCCTGTACATGTTGAGATTTCTCTGGCTTGAGCTTGCTCAGGCCTTGTGCATATAGCTATTGTCCAATAGCTGCAAGTTCATACATGTAATTACCCTGATGCCTAGAAAACACTAGTTCTTTGCAGTCCTCTATGGCTTCAGGCTCTTACAATCTTTCTGTCCTCTCTCCCTCAAAGATCCTGCTGGGAGGAGTGTGATATACATATCCCATTTAAGACTGAGTGATCTCTGCAACTTGACCAGTTGCTGTGGGTCTCTGTGGAGTTTCTGAGTGGGTATAGTAATAAATCATGAGCTGTTTTAGTATTATGAAATGGCCCCCATTGACTCATATTCAAACACTTGGTTCCCAGTTGGTGAACTGTTTAGGAAGGATTAGGAGGCATTCTCTCTCTGTCTCTGTCTCTATTTTTCTCTCTGTCTCTGTTTTCTCTCTCTCTCTCTCTCTCTCTCTCTCTCTCTCTCTCTCTCTCTCTCTCTCTGTAGACATAAGCTCTCAGCTACTGCTATGTTGCCATGCCTGCTTGCCTGCTGCCTTGTTCCTCACCATGATGGTCATGGACTCATCTTCTGAAACTGTATGGTGTCTCTTCATAGCAATAGAAGTAACTGAGAGAGTCTACTTAGCCAAGTAATGATAGCAGGTTTTCCTTTGAGGCCCATTACCCAGCTTGTCACTGATCATGGGGCCAAGCACAGACAATGTCTCTATGTAAATCCAGGGGGTAGTCATGCCACTGTTGCCCCAGTTTTTCATGGTGGTGAATTCATCATGGCAACAGATTCTTTATCTTTTTGCTGCCTATGATCATCAGAGTTTTAGAAAGTCTTTGTAAATTTCCCTTAGTACTTTTAAATTATGTTAAATTTTTATGTAAATATGTTCTTAACATTAAGTCACATTTGGCATAAAATCACTTGGAAATAGTTGAAATGTTTACGCAAATTTTGTGACAACAGGAGTTTTCCATAAATGCTTACATAAATAACCTTGTGGCAATAATTATCAATGGAAACAAAATTAGATAAATTTGTATTCATCACATGAATTGAAATCAATTAAGAAATCCCCCAAATTTATACTTAAATTTGATACTAAATACTAAGTATAGTTATGAGTAAAGGCATTTTGTTCTTTATTTTTCTTGAGACTATTTCTCAGATGGAATGTAAACTAAAACATTTAAAGCTTTTAAATAAAAAGTAACAGGGAAATGACAAGATGGCTCATTAGATAAATATGCTGCTGCCAATCCTGCAAACCTGAGTTTGATCCCTGGGAGCCAATGCCAGAAAGTGTCCTCTGACCCACATGCGTGCACCATGGGATGTATGGACATAAACAAATGCACAACAATAAATATATAAATATAATTAAGAGATAACAGAGAATAAAGCTAAAATTAGAGACAATTTTCTGCCTTGACAAGGCATAATGTCGACTGAAGTTTCTCGGTCCTACCCGAGCAGCAGCCGTTTTAAAAAAATAATCATTCAGAAGCTTAATATTAATTACAAACTGTTTGGTCTATGGATCACGCTTATTGCTAGCTAGCTCTTACATCTTAAATTAACCCATTTCTGTTAATCTGTGCATGACCACACCTGTCTCATGGCTTTACCTATGTTCTATTACATCTTGCTGCCCCAGTGCTTGCAGCCTTTCCCAACTCTGACTTTCTTCTCCCTCTGTCTCTCTTGGATTTCCTACTTGGCTATATCCTGTGTTAACCATAGGCCAAAACATCTTCTTGATTAGCCAATGGTAGCAACACATATTCACAGCATACAGAAACACCATTTCACAGCAGGCATATACCTCAGCAACTGAAGAAAAAAATTCTATAATTGAGTTGGGTGGTGTCGGCACACACCTTTAATCCTGGTACTCAGGAGGCAGAGGCAGGTGAATTATTTCTGAGTTTGTGGCCAGATTATTTACAGAGCAAGTTCTGGGATGGCCAGCACTACATGAAAAAATCCCTGTCTTTAAAAAAAGCCATAAATAAATAAATCTATAACTAAAAAAAATGAAATATGTCAATGATTTCATGTTCTGTTAATCATGAAAAGAAAGTTGACACAAAATGTCATGCAATTATTTATCATGGGAAGTTACATTACTAAGAAAATACATTAATACATTCAGTAGAAAAATAACATTGACTTGGAGTCAAAGATATGGAAACAAAATTAATTGTAAAGATATGGGAATAATAATTATTTTTTGCTATTATTGATAAGTAAAGAGAATCTCTGTTACTGGTTTACCTTTTAAGTTTGTTACATATTTCTAATTTTAAACAACATAATTATAGTTAGTTTCATAATTTTTGAGGTTCTTTTTGTTTGTTTTTCTTTGCACTAGACTTAATGACACCAGGGACCCTAAGCAAGTGCTCTACCACTGAGCTATATCCCCAGTTCTTGTTTGAATTTTGAGACATTCTCACTATGATGTTCTGACTGGCCTGGAGCTTGCAGTATAGCCCAGGGTTCCCTATTCACAATTCTGATTTCACCTCCCGAGTGCTGGTGTTTAGGAAAAACTACTGTCACGGGCTTTGAACATGTGTTTTGGACTGAACTATTGGAGCACCAATGTAGTCAAACCTACTTATGTACCAATTTATTTTCAGCACTTCCTGTTACTGTATTTAAAAAAAAAAAAGTTTCAGGGCTAATTTTAAATTTCATTTACAGCTCAGCTAATAGGAGGCCCTGAGTTGTGGTTGTGGCATTTGCCTGTTTCTATGATGTGAATGTCCCTGGCATATTAGGTTTCAACTACTAGCATGCTGCCTCTGAAGGGAGCTTCGGAAGAGCTCCCAGAGCACCCTTGAGAGCTGGTAAGAAGTGGCCCCAGCACATCCTACTGTGTATGGCTGCCTTTTGTTGCAATGACTGTTAATGAGCATCTGTCAAGGTGCAGGGGAGAGAGGACATTGTTTTCTCTGCTTTCCCAGTGCTTTATATGAGCCCCCTCCATGCTTGAAACTCTATGAGGAGAGATAATTAGTGTGATGGGGGAGACAAAATAGTTCCCTTAGGGAAACTGTTGATGCTTGGCTTCCTTTGCACTGAGGTCTGGCCATGTGCCGTCATCATTGACCATATCACCAGGCTCTGAGACACAATGTAGGTGGTCACCGGAGGAGGTAGCATCTCACAGAAAGGGAAGAGGCTGAGGAAGCTCCAAAAGTTGTCACCTATCTGTCCACCAAGCACTTTTGTGTTGCTGGAGGGCTTCTCTCTAGGTTCCACCAAGCCCCACAGTCCTACAATCCACGTATAAAAATAATCACTCAGACGCTTATATTACTTATAAACTGTATGGCCGTGGCAGGCCTCTTGCTAACTGTTTTTATATCTTAAATTAACCCATTTCTATAAATCCATACCTTGTCATGTCGCTTGTGGCTTACCAGCGTCTTTACATGTTGCTTATCCTGGCGGTGGCTTGCAGGGTCTCTCCCCACTTCTTCCTGTTTCCCTAATCCTCCTCTCTCCTTGTCCCGCCTAATACTTCCTGTCTGGTCACTGGCCATCAGTGTTTTATTTATATAGAACGATATCCACAGCACTTCCCCTTTTCTTCTTTTTTTTTTTTAAAGGAAGGTTTTAACTTTAACATGGTAAAATTACATATAACAAAAAATTATTGAGCAAGAATTATAGTTACAATATTAAAGATGTCCTATCTATCTTATATTTGTGAGTTTAAGGTTTTATATCTAACTTATCTTTTATCATAACTGAGGAAATTACAACTATCTAGTCTTCAACCACATCAAAGACCTCAGAAGGATATAATATTACCTGAGAAATGGAGAAGGATGTAAGCAACTTTCGGGAGTCTTACAGGGTAGACAGAGACAGCTGACAGTCTGGACAGTCATCTAATGTTCCTTTGTAAAGTTGGGGCATCTGTCTTTAGCTCACAGGCCTAGAGTCTCTCCGTCATTTATTTCAGTGTCCTGTAGAATGTCTGGCAGTTTTCTCTGCGAAGCAGGAACCTGAAGGACCATCTTGTCAAGCAAAAGTTTAGTGGTCATCCTTCCATGGGTCTTGCATGTCCAGTCGACCAAGAAATCCAGGCAAGAACAGTTTCTTGCCCAAATGGCTATCTTTGCCAAGTTGACGATAAACTCCATATGGAGTGTCTTCGATGCCCATCCTCCTCTCCAAAGTAAATCCAGTGCTACCAGGAGCAGACATGTCTCACTGTCCAGAACGTCTAAATTTTTAAAACATTTTAAATGCCATATTTTTGTAGGTCTTTGAAGCGTTTGAAGACTACCTATCTATCTGAAATATATCTATGTATACCTAGAAGACTTATCTAACATGGCTATAAATATGATTATCATAGATGACTAATTATTAATCTATTTCTTAATTATCCATTACAATTTTAAATGAGTTACATAAACATAATACCTCAAACAAGAATAGAAATATATATACAGGATAACAAAATTAACTTTAAGTTTGTATCAATAAACTAAAATTTATACCAATGTAAAACATTTTAAACATAAACTAAAATCTTATACCAATGTAAAACATTTTAAACAAGTTGTTGTTCTTTAAAAATAGGTTCATTAATCTTACCCTTTTTTTCTTATCATCTCTATATCCTATATATCTATATCATATATCCCCTTTTCTTTTTTAGAAAGAGATCACAATTTATAATCAACCTGTTTTAAATAAAAATATTGGTTTTTCTCTGTCCCACACCAGAGGGCTCTTCTAATTTGGGACACAAAGAATCTCTTAACCATTTTTTTAAGCAATATGTCTGGGTTTAGAGGGGGAGTGAGCCAATTCCACCTCAAAAGCCAGATTGGTATATTTGGGAATTTGGGCTTAGCATCTCTTACTACTTCCTGCTGGAGGGGGGCGCTGTATCTTATGGGAATGCAAAGAAAATTTTAGGCCTATGGGGTAGTCCTTTGAGGCTGTATTGTGGGAGCCAGTTGCCTTGAAACCGTTCTGGATGTTGGATCATCTGGGCCATGGTGTCATTGGAGATCTTTCAGGGGGTCTTGGTTGTTCAAAAACTGATGTATCTTAATCTGGAACAAAATCCATAGCCTCTGGCTTTCTGTGGAAACAAAAGCAGAACCTCTTTTCCAAAAGTAACATATCCTTAAATCCAAATTTTGAAGTCAGGGTACCCTTTAAAATTTACATTTTGGCATAACTGAACAGCTTTTACAATCAAATGTATTTCTTTAGTATGAATTCAAAGACAACATAATCCAGATTTTCTGTGTGATAGCCATCTTTACAGGGCTTATTACCTTTACTGTTTTTTTTGTTAAACACTTTATTTTTAGATAACTATTTGTTTATAATAACGGTATAATATTCTTTTTCTTTTAAGCCTATGTACATTGTTTACATATGCACTATAAACTATTTCATCTGAATCAGTCTTTATTGTGAACTTATTGCTTTAAACTGTAGCCTTTCTAAGCTGAAAACGGCACTGTGGCTGCTGGCTCCGCCCCCTTCAGCTTTTCAACATGGCGGTAGTACATTTTCTCCAGCTCTGGGAGTCCATCAATCTCAGAAATAGCAGGTCTACGCTTTTATCAAAGCAGCATGTAGCCCAGAAACCTCTTTTTTTTTTTTTTAATACTAGTAAAGACTAAATCTACCACAGAGCGTAATGTGCCACTGGCAGACGCCTCATTCCTGACGGTCAAACACAGGCACAGGAATATGCCAGTGTTCACACCTGCATTTTGCGGTGTCTAGCTGCTGTATGAGACAAAAAGCAGGAACCTGGTTTTGGGTCTGTTTAATTGGTTATTAAATATTCTCAGGTTTAAGGTGGAAACTCGAGCTGTTGGGTGCCATTTGTTGCTGGAGGGTAAGTTCCCCAAGCCCACAATCCACATATAAAATAATCACTCAGACGCTTATATCACTTATAAACTGTATGGCCATGGCAGGCTTCTTGCTAACTGTTTTTATATCTTAAATTAACCCATTTCTATAAATCCATACCTTGTCATGTCACTTGTGGCTTACCGGTGTCTTTACATATTGCTTGTCCTGGCGGTGGCTGCAGTGTCTCTCCCCCCTTCTTTCTGTTTCCCTAATTCTCCTCTCTCCTTGTCCCGCCTATACTTCCTGTCTGGTCACTGGCCATCGGTGTTCTATTTATATAGAGCGATATCCACAGCACTTTTGAAAGTGCAGAGTCCAGACTGGGGACAGGAGAGCCACAGTTCCCACATGTTTCCCCAAGGGGAGGCTGAGACACTTTATGTTCCAAGTTCCATGATTCGGATCAAATCATGCCATCCATCTCTCTAAACAGTTCACCCACATGCCTAATAAACTTAACTTATCATCTCACCAAAAAAAAAATAAAAATAAAAATAAAAAAAATAATAAAAATGAAAAAAGATTTCATTTACCAACAACAAGAAAAGATGTATTTTGAAATATAGATAAACTCTTTCTCTCTTGGAACTCATTATTCCAATCATCTGCAGCAGAGATTTATTTCCAGAGATTGTAAGAATTCGTGGAGCAGGTGAAGGAGGGTGAGGGGGACACAAGCTCACAAGCTAATTGCTAATCCTTCTAATTGGTTGCCATCTGTCAGCTGTTATCAGTTTTTGAGCTACCAATATTGATGTTGTGTTATTTCAGATTGGTATTTAATGAATTCATGAAGTGTTCCCGTATGTGACATTGTCCCTAAAGAGTGGTGATGATGTTGGCTCCATGTACCTTTAGGATTTAGATTCTTCAGTACACTGTAATTGGGTTACCTCTGTTTACCTAGCAGCATCTATTGTTTTATGAGCAATCATGGTTAAATGCACGTCACTTTGATGTCTTTGGATTTTAGCAAGGTCAATCTGCTTTACTCTTCACAAAGAAGTTCTGCTTGAAGGAAAAGCCTGGGTTTGTCTCTTTATTTGTTGGTCTTATAGAGCCAACTGTTCATTTGAAAGTTAAGTTTTATCTGGCAATGCAGTACCAATGTTTAATTACCTTTAAATCCAAAAAAAAAGTCACATTACAGATGAGTCAGATTGGAATTGATAAGAAGTTGTTTAGGAAACAAATTTATTCACTTTTAAGAAATACATGAATTTTTCTCCTCACGATTTTTTTTGGGGGGGTCGGGGGTAGGGTCTCTCTGTGTAAGCAGGTTGGTGACCTGTAACTTTCTATGTTTTTCCAGTTGCTGGGAACTTTTAATCTTACCTCGGCCTTCTAAATGATGAAATTAGAGTCATGATTAGCCATGAAGGCCCTTAAAATTCCTTCTTTTCAAAGCAAGGTGGATACATCTGTGGGAATTCATGAAAATAAATCTGTAGGAAGAATATTCAATTCATATTTCAAGAAAGATCTTTTATATGTAGGGTTATGAATCTGTAAATAACCTCAAGGTCACCTTTTTGTGAATTTCAAAAAAGAAATCAGCCAATTAGGAAAAGGAAAGCATCTTCAACATGGTAAGGAATAGCTATGAAAAGTGACAACTAAAAATCACACTTGATACTGAGAAGCCAGCTGGCCTTCCTTGAAATGGAAGACAAGACAAGAAAACTTCATTACTATTCATCATTGTGCTGAAAGTTTCTAATGTGATATGACAAGAAAAGTAAATAAAGGTATATGTACATTAGGAGGGAACAAAAGAAACCATCTTTACAGGTGTTTGATTGGATATGTGGACAACCAATGAAAGTCATACCAGAAAAACACATCTTTAGATGTATAAAAAGGTAGAATTCCTGTGGAGGGCTTAGCAGAGGATGGATGGAATTCGTAAAATAAACCTTAAAGAGACTTTTTTTTAATATAGCTGACCGTTCTGCAGAGGCCAGCGTTCAACTTACTCTCACTAGATAATCAATATAGAACAATTTAATTGTAATATAGCCAAATGACGCAAATATCTATATATTATTATGAATAGGCAGTACCGTAGAGAAACGAATGAATGGAAATGATTTAATGTATATAGAATCACACTATGAATGAAATATATGGAACAACGTGGGAAGTTCTAATTCTATGAAAGATCACAAAGGTGACTACGTAATAATATGAAGATTAAATAGAAGCGGCGAACCGTTTCTTTTTGAAACCATCCACAGGGCACGCAAGCGTGTCATTGTTGCACATCACAAAATATATTTCTCTCCAGCTAGCTGAAACAATAGAGCTAACACTCTTTCAGAGATCTACTCATAAGGTGGAAAAAAAAAAATAAGAGAAGGACAAATAATAATTACAGACAAAATGGTGTTAAGATATTTAATTTCAGTATATTATTGTTAGTTAGCAGCCTCTCAACAGTGGTCAGATAAATCACCTCCACTCACTCTCATTTCCTAGTCACTTATCCTACAAGACCCTTGTTCTGTCGCCCAGAATCGACATCCACCCTCCTAATTCTGGTGAGAACAAAGGCAGGCCTTTGCAGGAATATGAACTAGATTATTAAATGCATGAACAGGTCACTCTGGTTGACAATCATCATTGTCTGGCAGTGCTGGAACTAGACTCTTGTGTTAAGGGCTGGGAAAGTAATCCAGTATGGAGCCATAGGGTCCCATAGAGCCAGCCAAAGTGTTAGAGACAGCGAGATATCTCGCTCGAGCTGCACGCCATTGTCACTGGTACTGTCGCGACAAACAGGCAACGGCGATCAACTCGCTCGACACTATATCATTAAGGCCCTAAGGATTACCACCCCATGTCACGCAAGCCCTCCCTGGCTTCCTTGTCCGTAGGACTCTGTGGTTACTATGAGTCCAAGTTAGTTGTGGTATTGTGATGGGGATTCATCATTTGTTTTTTTCTTATTGGTACACAGGATATAATTTGAGTTTTATCTACTAAGTACTCAGGACTGGGAGTTACCCCTGGAGTCCAGTGTTCCTAGCCTATGGAAATCTGGAAAGTACGCGATCGCCCTGACTGACTAAGAGTGTTGTGCCTTTAGGGACTGGAGAAAGATCCTTGACTCACCGCATCTGCTCTATAGAGAGCGGCAAACACGTACTCCACGCGCATCTCCCCAATTGAGAGTTGAGCCAGATGTTGGCTATGCGTCATCTGGCCGGCCACTCTTGTCACTCATAGGCCAGATTTCATCAGGCACGTGAAAAAGGAGGCTGCTGACATTGGCAAGGACGATCACTCCAATACGAATGATCCGACAAGAGAAATTAGGCTCTGCCAGTTGTGAGTGCGGATGAAGAGTCGTGATCAGTTGGAGTACAGTGTGGGTGGAGAGAAGAAAAGACGATCAAACTGTATGTGATTCCAGATGTACAGTCCTAAAATCACATTGATGACAAATACGAACATTGAATTAACTCTAATTACGCTCAGTTCAAAATTTGTGCTTACGCAGCCATAGGGAAACGAAGAGGATTCTCACTGAGCAGTTTGCTAATGCTGTCACACGTTCATATAGGGTCCTTTCCCAACGTCTTGACTTTCAGCACGGAATACACTTGTTCGCTCACAGTATCCAATCTTCCCTTACGACTGAGTGTAATTCAAGAAGAGGTCCCGAAGATAACATGGAGAGAAAAGGTGTGGAGAAACTGGAAGCAGCGTAGCACCTCAGAACTAAAAGTTGGAATTATATACAGTTTGTGCCATGCACACTCTAGACCTTTGTGACTTCTTATTCGTGGGCTAGGCTTAGTTTGTATTGGGTGTATTTACCCCTGAAGGTGTGTACATTCACGTGATGCGTTACCTCTGGATGAAGTCTTCTATGTCAGATGTCATGTATCTCAAATTACTGACCTTGCTTGATCGCCTTAGTTTTTCAGTCCCACGCACTTTCTGTTTGATGTTCTTGAGTGCCCAGGTTTTGATGTAGTTGCAGCGGTGATTATTCTATTCTTGTTAGATGTTCCTTTTATCAGCTTCCAGAATTGGCATCAAAACCCTGTTTCAATATCTTCTATGAAGAGATCATGTAAGAACGGGATCCAGAAGGTGGTACTCGCGGAGTCGCGACCGGAATTAAGTCTCGGAGAGAGGACTACGCATGCCCTTCGGCATGGGAAACCAACCGTCATTCAAAAAGCTATAACAATGACACTATTACCCTGAACTCACTTCAGAACATAGTATTTATCAACTAAAGGAAACATACTTTATAAAAACACCTACAATTATTCATGAAAGAGTAGATTTCTCTGTTATTTTCTTTCTTTGAGGCCACGCGCTCGACTTTATCACGTGACTGAGAACGCGGCTTTAACGTGAGAGCTCATGAGTGGACTTCGTAGGCTATAGTTTAATCTTTGCACTCCTTAACCAGTGAGACAGCTAAGGTATCGCACTTATATGAGGTGAGTGATACACACATTCAGATTCGATATCTGTGTCGGAAGAACTAAAGAAGCGACTGAGAGAGAACCCTTAGAATAAGTGTTGGTTGTGATCTCTCATTAAAATGAATCGTGTGAGCGCTACATAAATATATCGATACAAACAGATATTCTAAGCATTAAATCTAAATAAGACGCAAGAAACACCTAAAGGCATTGAGCATACATGTTATCACCTCCCAAAGTTTCGTTCTCATCAGCTAGAAGAATACTGGATAATTCAAAGATGCTCTGACAATTCCTCTTACACCTGTCAGAATGTCGTAACACCAAAACACAAGTGACAGTTCATCCTGGAGAGGATGTTGGGAGCTCCGTGGGGCAAGAGGAACACGTGAATTGTACGAGGTGGATACAACTGTACAGCCACTTTGACGAAATCAATATGGCAGTTCTCAGAACTTGGAGAATTGCACCTGGAGAAGAAGAGGAGGATGCTCGTATTTAGCTACTCAGAGGGCAACAACCATAAACCACAACACTGATGTGTCTAATGATATAACTTCGGAACGATATTTTTGTTTTCAGCATGCTAACTGCCATGTGAACAAAGAACTTGTGAGAGATTATAAATCACATGGTATAAAGTAGTACGCTGAGAACTGTATGATTACTACTAGGCTTCGCTTATAGTTCAAGGGTTCCAGGTTTATAGGTCAAAATCGAGTTTGTTTGAGTTGTGTCTATCTTGACTATGAGTGCCTTTTCTTTCTTGGATTTAGTTATCGGGGTTGTTAGTGGTTTGCTCCTCTCAAGTCCAACTGGCAAAGGTGAGCAGCAAGATGGATTAACGCTTTTATCTTCTTGAGCAAATTTGGGTCTAGTTATTGAGCATGTGTATTAGTATTAGATTACAATAGAAGTCCACAAAGCATAAAGCTTTAAGGGCGCCGTTACGCTTTTTAAACTGAGTACGAATACTAACTACGAGATTGGACCGATGGAGGACACAGATGGACATAAGGAGTACAGAGAAACCAGGAGAACATAACATCCACTGTGGCAGATGAAACTGAAGTCTGGCTCTGCGGATCACACCAGTATTTGAAGTCGCAAGGAGAATGGATAGATCCTATTTTTCGAATATAGAGGACACTAAAATAGTATAGTTTAAGAGTGAGCACTTTTCAGAGCCAAATACCGAGTAATAGATTTATCTATGAGGAAGTGTGTTTAGTATGAATACCCCCACTCTAATGAACACAGCTCGGTGAAGAGAAAATCGGATAATTTAGCCTCAGCGCTCTTGAGCAGAGAAAAATCTGAAGGGCCAACAACACACAAGCTGTTCCTTTGGCTCCAATGGAGTTTCAACATAGGAAATCCATGCACCGCCAGAGATAAGTGCTCGGCTAAGTGAGCACTCGAAAACACCTTTTTTCACAGACAGGTCCTTTATTAATACTGGGAACAAAAGTCTAAAGTGGCTGCTTGGTGTCACGTGATTAGGCGGCCTCTATCTGTATATTATATACTATATTATCTATGACAAAAACAGGAACAGCGAACTAGAGCACGCAGAGACATCTGTTTACGCCCAAGTTGGACTCTGAGGTCGTCTCTATGTTGATTGATATTATAGGTTTAGTGTGTAGGCTAAATAATGTCGCGAGGTACATGTTAAAATGGGCTGGGCATAGAGCTAGTGCAGCGGAGCATGTAAGGGAACTGCTAGAGAGGTACCAAAAGTGCAAGAAGGAGGCGTCGGTATTGAGTACTCAGAGGCGCACAAAGCTGCGGCACCAATGCAGGGAGAAAAAGACTACGAGCAACAATGACGAATAAAAAATGGCGGCCTAACTAGAGAATTGAGTGTTATACTAATGTATGTGTGGATCGAGGAGGTCGTATAAAATTATATAGGGTAAGATAGTATTAAAGAAATAGAGACAAAAAAGGAGCACGGTACAGAAATGAACACGCGTATTCGAGTAATAATAAAAGGGGAGAGACAGTGCAGTAGTGAAGATATAAGAGGAGTAAGAGCCTGTGGAGGACGATGAGATTTAAGCAAAGTTGTATATTCTATGTGATATTGGTTTAGCAAGCAGAGGGGAAGTTTGGGGTTATCATGCTAGAGTGACCGCATGCTAAAGAATAGTAGATAATGATAGGAAATGGCTCATGTCTTTACTTCAGGGAGAAATTATTCAATGTAGGTATTGTTGCTTAGCAGTTGACAGTATTAAAAATGCCTGAATTGGTCGTCCATGATGGAGGAGAAGAAGTGAGAGGTCCACACAATTGGTTGAGGGACTTTTTCGATCAGGATATGAGAAGCACACTTTACAGTCAAAACATTGAGAAATGAACACACGCACAAGTGATTTTCCTTGTGTCCTTGTGTTTTTATCGCGTAGGGAACTTTCTGTTCCTATCTCAGAAAACTAAGATCAGGGCTGAGCCTCGAAAACATTCCAGACTCCAACATCAGGCCTTGGTAGACACGGTGCACTGATATTTCTGTGCCCTCGCACAACAATGGAGCATCATCGATTGTATAGGGTCTAAGAAAGTATCAGGCAGTAGGGTTACTGGTCAGGCGGCGATGGGGCACGCTCTTCGTAGTACGCGAACAGCTGGTTCTCGGGGGCTGAACAACTATGACATGCGAGACGAGGAAGCTGTGGTTGTAGGTTGTACTCACTAAGGGGCACTGCTAATAGATTTTCTATGTTGTTATGATGCTAAGTATAATGTGCGAACATAGGCACAGGTCCGCTTTCGACATTACTCTCGCTCTTGTGACACGAAATATATATTTGGACGTAAGATTTGCTTTTCACTATATGTCGATAATCGTAAGTAAATTTAGACACTAGAAAAATGCAATTCTCCTGACTGCTAAATTCAAACTAGTGAAAAGTAGTCGAACAAAATATGTAGTAGAAACAAATATAGATAAACAAGATCCCATTTGACGAGCTCACTTATACTCTTGGAGACCTGACTTAGAGATGAGGAGTCAATTTTGCATTCAGAGTAATTGTATGGTAAAAAACTAGGACCTCTATAATCCACACAGTTTGTGACTGTAGTCGGTAAGCTGATCTTGGTTTTTTCTGTTTATTTGTTTGGATATTTACTATACTTGGGTCATCAGCGTAGTGTTATTGCACAGAAATGTATCTGTGAATCACTTGGTACAGCATCGTAATCTGAGTGCCTCGACACTACGACAAGATGCTGCCCTGGGTGCGCACCGCAGAGGTGCTTCTGATGAGAATATACGGCGCTCTGCCCCATACAAGCTAAACCAACGACCTGGGCAGGCACTTCTGTTTTCTAGGTGTTCTCCTCCATACCAGCACACTTGGGTTCCTCACTCAACTACCAACGGCAAGTATAGCTATCTAGTAGTGAAATTTGTTCTCAGTCAGGGTATCATGATATGGATATGGCATAAAGCTAACAACATAATATTTAGTAGTTACTTCTGAACCAGTGCCAACAACGACAATATTTCTCAATATAAGTTACGAGTATTTATTATTCTTTTGTGTGCTCACAAGCAAGCGACTCGAGACACTTGGTCAATCAAAGGCAAGGCTGCAAAGTCATAGTAGATATTCACGTGAGATTTGTGTACATTTTGCATAACTGTCTTATACATATTTGTAAAACTTTCGCGTCTATTGACTTAGTATATGCTCATTAGATCTTTTCAGTTGACCAACGAAGCGATAAGAAAAGTATCATAGCCATGTGGGAAAATAGTACACTCTAACAGTAATGTATTCAAGCATTTGTTGAAACGAAGAGATTAGATCCCTGAGCTCTTATGCATTCTGTAGATCGACTATCATAATCTTAAAATACTCGTATCAGTTAAACATAGATAGAGTACTCGAGGCATTAGCATGGACAGAGAGGAGCGACATTTAGCTAGATCAAGTCAACACCTACAAGTAGATTATCCAATGTTAATGATATTAGGTGCTGAGCTGAGTTAACTAATTCATATACACATAATAGTCATACTAGTAGGACAGTGAAATAAGATTCACTTACACACATCACACTCTAGAGTACCTGAACATGTCTACACTACACGCCATCAACTACATATTTCGTTAGCCACACAACTAGGGACAATATGTTAAGTAGGGATCCTAAAGGCAGCATCTATACCAATCCATACGAGTAATACATCAGCTCGGATATCATAAAGGTGTCATCCGATTGAAGACACCCAATGATACAAGGAGTGGGGAAACCCTTTAGCTTGTGTAACAATAATAATGTACTTTAGTATCGACGGTCACGATGGCACATACTTTCTAAAATATGACTTTGTGTATATTTGTGCAGTTATATCGTTTGGTATAGGAGGCCTCTGGGGGGAGAGGATGCTGGACGCTAATCGTCACAACTACATCCTGCCTTTGAACAAAGAGGTATCCTGAGAGTACGCTTCACTCACACTTCTCTAGCTCGCTCTGCGTGAGGCCCGACATAGTATCCATCAGGGCGAAGTAATTTACGCATATATATAAGAGACTTACCACTTAGTACCACTAAATAGCTATGCCACAGGAAAAGAAATTAATTAGTTGGATGCAGTGTCAAACTGAGTACAAGTCAGATAACACCATCAAAGAAATGAAAGAACACCACATCAGTATACCATCACACACATTAAAGAAAAAAATATAACACACAAGGCAAAACAACAAACATCAACACAAGCAGCAACAGAGATGTGAAAGTTTGGATATGTTGAACACACGCAACCTGTAGCACAGGTATGCGACAGCAACACACGCTAGGCCACTTACTACACACAGGCACTATACACACACACAGGCACACACACTTACACACAGAGCAACGAGACACTCAGGCAAGCGCCAAACCAACACAAGCAACGACCTCATCCAATAGCATCATCAAGCATTATTGTAGAGAATAATGAAAAGGGGACGCGCGGTAAGCCGCATAGTATGCATTAGCGAACAGTAAGCACCAAACACATCCTGTATCAGAATGTTTGACAATGTATCAACACTTCGTTGAACATACATATGATAGGGTCTTACACGGTAAATCACAGTGGTTACTATAGAGTCTTCCACCTTCCACTATCCATCATTGCTACACAGACTTCAGTAAGAGCAAGTATTGGCTTGTCTCCAAATTAAGCAATTCTAACCTAGAATTAACACAAAGTAAACATTGACATTAATCCAATACAGCAAGGGACATACAATAATCAATCAGTAAGGCCCATGTATACAGAAATGCTAATCATAAATCTATGGCCATGGGCAAATATACAGTCCTGCAGAAATGAAAGGCATGAAGTGATCTCGCATACACAATGGATCTATAAGATCATTACTGAGAGTAGACTGTCTACCTTGCTTCAGTCCACGCTACAATACAGAAAGGACTATACCTCATTTTGTCTATTTGTAGCCAACTGCTTTTATGATATGGATGCCGCTGATCTTACATGTTGAAACTACCGTATATTCATATAGTCCTCACTGTGTATGTAAGGTAGAAGGCCAGAGAAAATGCCTGAGAAACACGCACTGACGCTGCATCGACTAAGTTTCACTCATCATATCTCATGGAGTCTTGAAACAGTTAGCTTATCGACTAATAGAATAGGTGGTGTTTTAATTACTTTCCACTCAAGGAGGCAGGAGCATGGCCTAAGGATGTAGCAGCCTCGACGACCATATGGAAGTCTTCCGGGGCAAGTCGAGTAGAGGAAGACGAAGGCTCCATTTCTGAATGGAGTGGTCACCTCATCCGACACGGGTGAACGTGGGTGCTTGAGTAAGGGGGAGAAGAAGCGTGCTAGAGTTGGCCTGCAGCGACACACCGCTCTGTCTTTCGGCAGACAGTCTCTTGTGACTCATGGCATTCATAGGTGCCACCCACGCGATCGTTCTATTGCTCCACTCCACGAGTCAAGGGAGAAGGAGATGCCTATACGGAATGGCAGGCTTCCTCCCGAAGTTGGTTTCTGTCAGGTATTGGTCCCTAGAACAAAAAGGCTAAAGGATCTGCCCAGATTATTTTCCTGGGAAAAAGGCAGAGATCTTCCCTGGAAGTTGTCAACGGAACATTGGAGGTAGCCAGTGAGGGTTTCTGACTCAATTACCACGCTTTTCCACAGCTCCCCTGGCTTTTCCCAGAAAAGGGATCTGGTGTGGTTTCAAGGACTTTCAGAAATCTGTCTCACTGTATACTACTCACACCAACCTTTCCAAGGTGCACGACCTCCATACCGTTTCCAGAAAAACAAGCCCAGAGGTTCTCAACCTGAGGTCATGACCCCTTTGGGGGTGTTGAATAATCCTCACAGGGGTTGCATAACAAATATCCTGCATATCAGATATTTACATAATGATTCATAACAGTAGCAAAATTACAGTTATGAATTACAGTTGAAGTGGCAACAAAATAATTTTGTGATTGGAGGTTATCACAACATGAGGAACTGTATTAAAAGGTTGCAGCAGTAAGGAGGTTGAGAACCACTGCCATAGAGAAAGGCCATGGTCACCCTTAGCCTATATCCAAATGTCAGGTGTCCCCAGAGCAAGTGTGGGTGGGAGGAGTCAGAAAACCCAGAGAAGTTGGAAGGGGTCCCATTGAGCAGAGAATTCAGAAACATGGAGGGCTAGAAGGCAAAGCCCAGGAATGTCCAGATGCTTGGCCTGGCTTACTGGGCAGGCCAGGCTGGGGGAAAGAGGTTGCAGAGGGCAGAGGCAATCGGCTCACCCCCAAATCCACTAACCACAATTAGCCTTAGCGCCTAGCCCTGTAACCGCATATTGCTGTTCAGTGCTGTAAAAGCCAAGGCGTCTGGACTGCCACTAAGGAAATGTAAATCATCCGGGCCACATGTCATCAGGCAAGCCAAACCATTGTTGACCTGAGAGGGTTATAAAACCTTTCAGATGGAATTCACATCCATGCCATTGCAGCCCATTAACTAAATCCCAGCTAACACAGAAAACTCTCCAGAAACATGGGCATCCTGGTACCTGTCTACTAGTTAGAATTTCTAGATTTTTCCCCCATGAACCTATTTAGAAATTTTCTTACACTCACTAATTCCCCAAAGGGAGATTTTTTAAAGCACTTCAAACCATCTTGCTTTTTAAAGATCCTAATATCCCCCTTTAGTTCTGTGGACTGTGGATGTGCAGGGATTAAAAAGAGAGGTACCTCCTCAGATGTGAGGTGAGGCGGCTTGGAAAAGGACCAGAAAATGAAAACTCACAAGCAGCAGAACAAAAATGCTGGCTTTGGGATGGTCTCCAAGACATGCCTTCTATTTCTGCTGCTCCTGAGGCTTGGAGCAGAAGCAGGAGCTGGAAAACAGGAAAGAGCACAGAGAAATTGAAGAAAAGCTGCCTGGAGTTCACAGACTATTTCAGACACAGCGTGAGATGTCATCTCTGATAGAAGACCCAGGAACACTGAGAGAAGTACGGATTAGGAACTGACTACTCGATTCCTCAATGCATGAACTAGGAGTCTGTGGTGATCTATTGTGTACCCTAATAAAATTTGCTTGAAGATCAGAGAGACAAAGGAACAAGCCACAGCCACATCTTACCTCTAGGACTCCTCAGCCTCAAAAGCTTCAGTTCCTATCTCCTCACGCCTTATATACCTTTCTCTGCTCAGCCATCACTTCCTTCCTATTACTGGGATTAATGGTGTGTGATTCCCACGTACTGGGATTAAAGGTGTGTGCCACACTGCCTGACTCTGTCTTTCTCCTAGACTGAGTCAATCTCATGTAGTCCAGGTGGCTTTGAACTCTCAGAGATCCAGATGGAGCTCCTCCTGAGTGCTAGGATTAAAGGTGTGTGCCACCACTGCCTGGCTTCTATGTTTAATCTAGTGGCTTGTTCTGTCCTCTGATCTTCAGGCAGATTTTATTAGGGTACACAATATATCACCACAGGAGTCTCTTGTGCCCCACGTGACTGATGGGTTAACTTGGGACTGCAGTGTGAATGGCCCCCAGAGAATACCGATTCCAAATGAGAGATGTCTTATAAGTTCTTACAGGCTAGTGACAGTGCAGGTCCATAGAGTTTATATTGACCACTTAGTAAGAATTGACTGAGTACTGTATATGGTGCAAGATTCTGCTCACAAACCAAGAATAGCTTTGCACTGGATTTTACCAAGGACACCTATCCAATTCCACATTCAACAATAGCATGAGCTTCGCTGCACCACACCACCACCCCTGAGGCAAGGGTGAGTGCCCAGACACTTAGAATTCTGTCTCTTTTGTTCAACTGTGTGTGGCAGTTCAACTGTCCCCTTGGTAGCACAGTGACGCAGCAAGCCTAAGGATTTTCTATGGAGATTTTTAACGTTGGGGACCACAGACACTCAAATAATTTAAGTCCATTTGCAGCATCAAAAGAAACAAGAAGAAGTCAGACAGAGTGCCTTGCAAATTTGTGTGTAAACGGGCATAGGATCCATATTGATCACTTCTGCAACTCTTCGGTTTTAGTGTCCAGGCTGCCAGGTGACGACCAACTCTGTCGTTTTCAGAGAATTTTCAAGTTACTGCCTCATTACTTTTGTCTTAGTTGGGACAAGACATTGATGCCTGTCATTCTTGCTGGTTGGTTGCTTTGAGGTGTGTGGGGGGTCTCACTTTGTAGCCCAGGCTACCCTTCCCATCCCTGATTCCTTAACCTCAGCCTTCCTGGTGCTGTGCTTAGAGGTATGTACCACCATGCCTGACTCATTCTTTCTAATTATAAGTTACTCTTGGTCTAGAACAAGTTTTCTTCTTCCTTCTTATTGATTTTTTTTGTTGTAGTTTATGGGACTGCTTCACAGTATAGAATAATGCAGTTTTTGCATGAGGCTTATTTCTGGCCTGTAATTTTCCAATCACCAACTAACTTTTATCTATCTGCCAGAGCAGTATAAGGACAGAGTATGCACTTTGATGAAAATATCTGAGATGAT
Organism: Peromyscus leucopus; assembly: GCF_004664715.2. Classification (NCBI taxonomy): domain Eukaryota; kingdom Metazoa; phylum Chordata; class Mammalia; order Rodentia; family Cricetidae; genus Peromyscus; species Peromyscus leucopus. The sequence goes on along the minus strand of NW_023505125.1, from coordinate 2,542 downwards.
ATAAACCATCTTTAAATTCATTCCATTTAAATAATTATTAGCATGCTATAAGAAAAATAGGGTAATCTGCATTGGGCTTTCTGTTTGCCTGGTCTGGCATGATGACTTGTGATCCCACATCTCAAATCATATGCTTCTCACATGAAGTAAATACATGCTTTGCCTGTATTTCCAAACCACTGAAAGGTGCTTGGTGGTGTTCTCTCTAAGTTCATATAGCCAAGGTGCTTGTTTCCTCTGTGGAAAATGGGAATAGACGGATAGGTCAAAGGTTTTTGCTAATTGGGACTTGTTCTAAACATATTTGAGAACTTATACTTAAAGAAATGTAGAAGATAACGAAAATGTAGTACATGTACATGGTGGGCTTTCATCCAGTTATAAAGAAACATGAAGTTTACAGGGAAATGGATGGATCTAGAAAGCATTACATGATGATCCACATTCAGAGCATCAAAACTTGCTTGTTTGTAGCCGGAAGTTTCTCCCATCCTGCCTGGCCCTGCAGTCTCGCCTGGTCATGCGAGTCATCACACAGAGGCTTATATTAATTACAAACTGTATGGCCATGGCCTATGGCTCAAGCTAGGTCTTATAACTAAATTCAGCCCATTTCCATTGACCTATATGTAGCCATGTGTTCTGTGGCTTTACCTGTGTGCCATTACATTTCTCCCTGGACAGTGGGATGGTGTCTCCTGTGCCTTTCTTTTCTTCTTCCTGTCTCTCTCTCTCTCTCTCTTGGATTTCCTGCCTGGCTATAACCTGATTCACATAGGCCAGAGCAGCTTCTTTATTAACCAATGGGAACAACATATATTTACAGCACACAGAACAACCTCCCACAGCACTTCCCCCCCTATCTAATCAAAAGGAAGGTTTTAACTTTAACATGGTAAAACTACTTATAATAAAACATTTATCAAGCAAGAATTATAGTTATAATATCTAGTCTATTGTATTTAGCAAAAAAAATACTCTATCATCTATTCTATTTTTGTGAGTCATGTTCATGTATACAGTTCATGTATAATTTACCATTTATCATAACCCACACATGTGCACAAATAAAAGTAAGATATATATTTAAATGAAATTAAATATGGTTGGGCATGGTGGCACATACCTTTAATCCCAGTACTCCAGAGGCAGAGGCAGTCAGCTCTCTCTAAGCCAGTCTAGTCCACATAGTAAGTTCTAGGCAGCCATGGCTGCATAGTGAGACCCTATCTCAAAAATAAACAAATAAATAATGCCTGTCTATATTTAAAAATTGGGAAAACTAGCAAAACCTAAAGATAAAAATGACTCACTCTTGACATGTCAGAGTTTTCACATTTTTTAAAATAACATACATATAGGTTTAAGTATAGATCCTTGGTGCAAAATTAGCCTCACTGTGAGCACACTGTTGTGCAAGGTGCTTTTCCTCAGCACTCTATCAAGTACTTCCCCGGGTTATAAGACGTTATTTTCTTACAACATCATTTTTATGGCTGCAAAATAAAATAAACCATGATATAAATGTATCAGAGCTTATTTAAACAATTCTCTTGGGCACAGGATCCTGTTGTTATAAACCAATGTCATGTCATCCTGGCAAGTAAACCTTCCCTTTCGTTGAGATTTTTGTTGCATTACGAAGTTCTTGGAGTGCAACTGTTGAATTGAAGGTCATGAACATTTGCAGGGCTTTAGAAATGTACAGAACAGTGTCCTTTAGAAATCTGTCCTTCCTGGGCTTCAGAGAGGAAGACAGAGGATGTTGCAGGGCCTCCAGCACAGTTTCCTCCCTCTCCTGGGAAGTCGGCCACATGGACAAGCTCAGTGAGTGTTGTCTTGACTGTTTTGTAAAAGGGACTGTCAATAGCCTGCAATGGCTTTGAACTGTTCAGGACTGTCCTTACTTCATAGTTACTGATGGGACTTTTTAAATTCACTTGGGCTTGTCCTGACTTGTGGGAGACCGCCTCCCACATTTTACGACAGGGTACTCTTGAGGGATAAGATATATTAGATAGAAGGATAGAGGGGAGAGAAACAGACAGAAACACAGGATAAACCTCGGGAAGTTCTGGATCATTATCCACCCTTTGTCTCTTCTAAAGGGCTATCTACAGGAATGCCAAGGGGTGGAGCAAATAGCTCCCCCTAGCACAGCCAAATGTAGACCCTTCCAATCTCCTTGTAACCATGCACACGGTCAAGCAGTCCTCTAATGCAGCCTGCTGGGTGAAGCAAGCTCAGATCTCAGTAGGAAACCTTTGTGGGCCTCCACACTGACCTTGGTACAGGAAATCTTAGATCAAGTCCTAAGCCACATACTAATCATGTGACAAAAGTTGACAGATGGTCTTATACTCCTGGGCTTTGTTAACCCACCTGTAAAATAAAGGACTTGTCCTGTAGCTACATGATCTCCCTCTTCTCTGTCTTTCTGTCTCTGTGTCCTGCCCTCCTCCCGTGTGTGTGTGTGGGGGGGCATGTATACACTTCTTAGTGTGGGCATGGGCATGTGCACATGTGTACATATGCATGTGCA
>NW_023505124.1:0-25000 GCF_004664715.2 Peromyscus leucopus | reverse complement strand
GTTTTTGGAGACAGGGTTTCTCTGTGTAGTTTCGGTGCCTGTCCTGGGTCTCGCTCTATAGACCAGGCTAGCAGGCTAGCCTCGAACTCACAGAGATCTACCTGGTTCTGCCTCTCCAGTGCTGGGATTAAAGACGTGCACCACCACCGCCCGGCTAAACTTAGATATCTTAAGGGTACAAGTTAATGGTACTCACACCATATGGGGGTGTCACATCTCTGGACTCTCTCCTCTCCCCCAACAACTCTCGCTCCCTCATTAGACTTTTGTCTCTGTGAATTTGGCTGAGAACCTCCTGAGTGGAATCGTGGCGTTTGTCCTCCTGTGGTGAGTTTTCAGGCAGCATTCCATCCTCAAGGCTCATCTATGTTGTAACAGGTCAGTCAGAATTTCCTTTCTCCCTTTCTGAATTTGAGGGCTCAGGCAATGCCAGTCATCCCTGATAAGCTGACCAAGCAAACAGCTCATACTATGAAATTGTGCCCACATGCCCGGCTTCTCTCTTTGAAGAATCAATCATATTCCTTGTACAGAGAGGCTTCCTTTTACTTATCTACTCATCCATACATTTGCTCTGCCTCTGTGAGTTCGAGGCCCACCTAGGCTAGAGTGAGTTCCAGGAAAAGTGCAAAGCTACACAGAGAAACCCTGTCTCAGAAAAACAAAAAACAAAAATACCATTTTTTGGTATTGTTGTAAATGTAAAGGTATTGTTGCCTTTACAGAGGACGTTTCTGTTCCTAGTGCCCATGTTGGGCAGCTCCCAACCACCTGTAACTCCATCTCTTCTGGCCCTCTCCCTCTCCCTCTTCCACATACACACCCCCACCCACCCCCCACACCCCCACACACACTACAAATAAAAATAAAGTATTATTTATTTATTTATTTATTGTGTGCATGTGAATGTAGGAGAACTTGCCAAAGTCAGTTTTCGCCACCCATCTGTGGGTTCTAGGAAATCAAACTCAGGTGGTCTCCTTGGTAGCAAGCAGTCTTATCCACTGAGCCATCCTGCCAGCCCTGTTTCTTACAGTATTAGTAAAGGGTACATCTTCTGGGCCCTCCCATTATGGGAGAGTAGGTCTTACACAGCTGAATTCACTCCAGCATTCCAAGTTCCTTGAGCCTTTAGTTTTTACCAACATTAGAACAGGGGCATCAGACATCTCCATCTCATCCTCAGTAAGTTATCTTTTGATCCCCATGTTAATAAGCAATCAAATTATTAGCACCTTTTCTACTGTAACAGAACCCCGGAATCTCTGCTCAATTGACCCATATTGATAAACTCAGCTTGATCTGATTGTATTTCTTACACCATTATCCCACACCCTTAAAATCTGGATCATACAGATCCTCCAGGCCTATGCATATATGAATTTAAAAACTCATGACGTTCTCTAGAATCACAGCACACCCCCTCATGATTCACTCTATGCACCTCACCTCTCTGGGCCTGCTGAGACTTGAGGCAACAATGGGTGAATCCTAAGGGGCAGCAGAATGTCTCGCCTGTCTTCCTTCAGGAAAGGCCATTGCTGTTCTCACAGACAATGCAGGGCTAGTTCCCTCAGAAAGGGCTGGAGAAGCCAATACCATAGGGGGCTTTAGCTGCCACTAAGAGCAGACAGAGTCCTACTACCTTGGGTAAAATAAGCCATCAGAATCTGGGGGTTCAGTGTCCTTAGCCTCACTGGGGCCTTTCCACACATCTCCATCCTAAGTCACAGCCTCCCCCTCCTCCCAGCAGTGCTCCCCCGTTAACTACAGAACCCCGTGGCAGCTGGGACTTCAATGTGCACCATAAACCAGCCAGTCAGTCACATGGTGGGAGCCCTACTGTTGATGGAGAGAAGATTCAGGACACACATGAAGCCTTTGGAGTGTTTGGGAACATCTGTCACTGGGAAACTGGATCTCTTAGATCGTCTTTTTCCTTTCTTCCTTTGTTACTTTATCCAGAGAGTCTAGAAGCCAGCAGCCAGCATCGTGATGGTCCATGTTAGTTTTCCAGAAATGTTCCAAAGCACTACAGAGTTACTAAATCCTTTACCTCTCACAAATGGTAAATGGTAAATTCGGATTTTTTTTTTCTTTTTGGTTTTTCGATACAGGGTTTCTCTGTGTAGCTTTGGAGCTTGTCCTGGAACTCACTCTGTAGCCCAGGCTGGCCTCGAACTCACAGAGATCTGCCTGCCTCTGTGTGTTCTAGGAAATCAAACTCAGGTGGTCTCCTTGGTAGCAAGCAGTCTTATCCACTGAGCCATCCTGCCAGCACTGCCAGGAGGAAGTGCCCACCTATCTGCAAGCTCAGTTTTTAAAGGGAAAAATCACAAGGTTACATCATTTAGGGGTGCTAGTACAGGTATAATTCTGATTGGCTCGCTTCTAGGGGTTTTCTAGAAATCATGGCTTAATCTTACTTCTAAGGGGGTGGTTGCCCGCCACCATTGCTCATTGGCTGCCCTCAGGTGGGGACATTTTTATGGTCAGTTACCCTGGAAACCAGGGTTGGAACATTCTATAGTCCGGCAGTCATTACCTCGTGACTACCTTGTGACTCTGTACTTTTACACTTCCTGGTTTCTGGAATCTGGACTGACTTGTTTCAGTAACCATTGGCCTATTCCTAGAAGGAGAAATCTTAGGCCTTAGTTTTTGGGTGAAAGCATTTTGGTCTTATTTCTAAAATGGCTCATTTTGGTCTCACAGGATGCAAACATATAATACAAATATATAAAACAAAATGGGTATAAGCTGGGTAGTCCAACAATGGCTGTTGAGATCTGTGTCCCCCTATGTATTTAGTATAAGTAGTGGACTTCAGGCCATTCCTTGCCCCAAGAGATTCCATTTCACAAGTAACATTTGCCTCTTTTATTTATTTATTTATTGGTTTTTGGAGACAGGGTTTCTCTGTGTAGCTTTGCGTCTTTCCTGGATCTCGCTCTGTAGCCCAGGCTGGCCTTGAACTCACAAAGACCTGCGTGCCTCTGCTGCGATTAAAGGCGTGCGCCACCATGCCCGGCCGTTGCCTCTGTTTTAAATGAACACAGACATGACTCTGAACCTTGGTGGACATGTACACAACCTCTCTGTCTTGCACATCCCACAAGACACAGATTGATAAGCAATTTCTTCCTAAAAGTATAAACGGTGGTATAAAGTTTTCAAAATAAATTGGGGCCGTATGGTTACATAGGCATATTAAAATGATATCAGGAAACCAGACGCATGAGAACTTATCAACTCAAGATAGCGAAGCAATTTCACCTGGACCCCATAAAGTGGGAGACACCTAACACTGATGGCAATAGTTCCCAACAACCGTCATCTGGCTACCAAGTGTGTTTGTCAAAGGACTGACAGACAAAGACCTCCCGACTGCAGAAGCTGCAGTTCCTCTTGGTCCTCACTGCTGGTCTCGTCCATTTGAACTGCTGCCCATCCATCCACCTGTTCACCCTTTTTTTTTTTTTTTTGGTCCTGCACTTTGTACAGGCAGCTCCCCTTGACCCTGAAGTTCTGCTCAATTCTGACTCTGTGGCGTGGCTTGACTGTGACCATCTGGTCACAGTGCAGTGATTCTCTCTGCATTTCAGTCACGTCATTGCTGTAGATATCGTTCTGTATAAATAAAACAGATTGGCCAGTGGCCAGGCGGGAAGTATAGGCAGGACAAGGAGAGAGGAGAACTCTGGGAAGTGGAAGGCTGAGGAGGGAGAGACCTACCAGCCACTGCCATGACAAGCAAGATGTAAGGTACTGGTAAGACACGAGCCACGTGGCAACTTATAGATTAATAGAAATGGGTTAATTCAAGATAGAAGAAGCAGATAACAAGAAGCCTGCCACGACCATACAGTTTATAAGTAATATAAGCATCTGAGTGATTATTTTATAAGTGGGTTGTGGGACTGCGGGGCTTGGTGGGACCTGGAGAGAAGCCCTCCAGCTCCACTTCATACTTCTGAGTCTCACTAAGGCCCCTCTGACCTCCTTGGACTCTACTGTGACCAGAGAAGCAGAGAACTCAGTTGCTTCTCAGTGCAGGATGCTGAAAAGGCTCCACAGTTCTGGTCCAATGCTGAAGGCCTGAATTCTCCCCAGAGAGTCACTGGTTGACGTCCATGTTGACAAGCTGAAGATGCTGATGTCCAGTGCCCTCCAGTGACAGACACACTCACATTCTAGATCTAGCTCCTTCCTCCTCCACCTTTCTCCCCTTCTGAGCCCCCGGTCCTTTGGATGCACCCACATTCAGGGTGGGTACCCCACCATGCACTACATATTAAATCCTCTCTGGAAGTGTCCCCCAGACACCCAGAGGTACATGTCACCATTCCTAGGCATCTCTCAATCCAATCAATTTGACAGCCAAGACCAACTACCATTCACTACTATTTGGTGGCCATCACTGACTGCCCTGCACTCCCAAGCCTCCAGTAATTCTCTGGAACTCACCCTATTCACGCTCACTTGTCACTGGTCCACACTTGCTGCTTATCAGCAGCTTTACGTCAAAGGGTAATGAAGTATTCAGACCCCAGCGCTGCTGGGGGTCCTGTGCTGTGTTACCTGTATCCCCAACTTGACAGGCAGTATCTGTGCACTGTCACCCTCGGGTGTCACCTGTGCTTCACTTTGTGATACAGAGATATAGTGAGGTTGACCCTGCTTTGGGGGAGGACCATGGGCCGGATCCCAATGGGGGAAGTACTGCAAGGCTGTGAGGTTCCATCCTGCTTTGGTCACTTGGAAAGTGTATGTTTCTTTTTTCTTTCTTTCCTTCTTTCTTTCCTTCTTTCTTTCCTTCTTTCTTTCCTTCTTTCTTTCTTTCTTTCTTTCTTTCTTTCTTTCTTTCTTTCTTTCTTTCTTTCTTTCTTTCTTTCTTTCTTCCTTCCTTCCTTCCTTCCTTCCTTCCTTTCTTTCTTTCTTTCTCTCTCTCTTTTTTTTTTTTTTGGTGGCACATTTTCATTCCTGGTAAGTAGGACAGGGTAACAGGTGGTACATGGGAAATGGAGTTACGGAACTAATAATCCCCCAGCACCGTGACGGGGACCTTGCAATTTGGGCTGTTTCCATCCGCAGGATTATTCTTAGTGAGGATTTAAACTGAACAGATGGTTCTGCTTGTCTAAAGTTGCTTCTGGAATATTCTGACCTTTTCTTCCCCCAAGACAAAGTGAGGGCAAGAGCATGCCACGGTGGCTTGTGTTTGCCAGGCTGGTCTGTATGCGTGGAGTCTGTCTCAGGCTCCTCTCTGCCCCTGCCCTGTAAGAGTGGGTACCTGTGGACATCTCTAATGGGAGCTGAGGACTGAGATACCTCATGAAAGTCTTTATTCCTGCCTCCCAGGTCCCAGATCAGGTCAATTCTCCCTGTACCCTCACCATAGGAAGGTCAAACTCCACATGTCCAACCTGGAAAATTACCATCTGCCAGTGGACAGTAGACAGCCAGGTGCAGTCTGCAGATGGACAGATGGGTGAAAGCAGCGGTTGTGACTGGGGAGCCCAGGCGGTTGATGCTGAGGGTCCTAGGGGACTTGGTGCAGACAGGAACTGACTGGCCCTGCCTAGTGGAATGCTGGGAGACCCTGAGAGTTCTGCACCTGAAGTGGGCTTGGCTAGAGAGCTACCCATGGGGCCCTGCCTTCATGGAGAACTTGTAGCCTGTGTTGTACACTTCCACCCAGGAGCTCACATGGCTTTGTAACATTCACTATAGAAACAGAGAGGAAAAATAGGAAAACACTTACAAAAATAAGATGAGTGACCTGCCAGCCATGGCCCATGCCTTTAATCCCAGTACTTGAGAGACAGAGGCAGGATCTCTGTGAGTTCAAGGCCAACCTGGTCCTCAGAATGAGTTCCAGGGCAGTCAGAGCTACACATAGAAACCCTGTCTTGAAAAACAAAAACAGGGGGCTGGAGAGATGGCTCAGAGGTTAAGAGCAGTAACTGTTCTTCCAGAGATCCTGAGTTTAATTCCCAGCAACCACATGGTGACTCACAACCATCTGTAATGACATCTGGTGCCCTCTTCTGGTGTGAAGGCATTCATGCAGGCAGGACACTGTATACATAATAAATAAATCTTTAAAAAAAAGAAAAGAAGAAGAAAAACAAAGTGTAATGATGCGTTTTGTTTTGACTCTCCCACCTGTCTTGCAGACACTCTCTACATGGCCTGTTCAATCTTCTCCTTCCAAAACCCAGCAAACACACTGTTGGGAGACATTATGGTACACAATACCTGTGGGTGGTCTCTGGCTCTGAGTGACTGTCTTCATCGGGGTTCTGTTGCTGTGAAGACATGCCGTGACCACAGCAACTCTTAATAAAGGAAAGCATTTAACTGGGGGGCTTGTTTACAGTTTCAGAGGTTTAGTCCATTATCGTCACGTCAGGGAGCATGGCAGCATGCAGGCAGACATGGTGCTGGAGAAGGAGCTGAGAGTTCTACATCTGGATCCACAGGCAGCAGGAAGAGAGAGACACTGACTGGGACTGGCTTGGCCTTTGAAACCCCAAATCCCAACCCCAGTGACGCACTTCCCCCAACAAGACCACACCTACTCTAACAAGGCCACACCTCCCAATATCTTCCAAGTAGTGCCACTCCCTGATGACTAAGCATTCAAACATAACAGCCTATGGGGGCCATTCTCAATCAAACCACCTCAGGACAGACAGACAGACAAAGACCCCTTCTTTCATTCCACTCTTCAGTTGTCCCTGGGGCCGAGTGTCACCAGCAACTATGACAGAACTTTGGGAAGTCACCTTAGCACCTTAGGGGAGGGACAGAGCTGGTTCCAGTCTGGGCAAAGCTTTGTCTCCTTAGGGGCTTAGGAGAGGGCTTGGATGGGACAGGGGACTCCTCCTGCCTTCTGCCTGTGTGGTCACAGAACTTGCTGTGAGATCACAGCTTACCTCTCTGTTCCCACACCATGGAACAATAGACAGAGGGATTCTCAGCAGACAAAGCCAGGGCCTGCTGGTCTCTGAAGAACATCCTGGTGACCTCCAGACAATGGACAGTGGCCCCTGAAAAGTCTTATATGCTCACCTTGACTGAGAAAAATGGTGCTGTCCTGAGTACCCTCTCCTTCTGCGTCACAAGCAAGAGGGAAAGACTTGGGTAGAATTTTATCTGTACTCAGGATATTGGCTTTGGGTTGAAGAGTTGACTTGTGAATGTGTCAAACACAGAGATGATGGTCTTCCCCCAACACTCAGCAGGACTGTGATTTAACTCTAAGAACAATATAAAAGTGGGCCTTTTCAATTATGAAGAAACAGCATGGCTGGACATTGGTGACTCAACATGCCTCCCAGACTCCCTTGGTCTACACAGTGAGTTAGTTCCAGGTCAGCCAGGCCTGTATAGTAAGACTGTCAAAGAAGAAGAAGAAGAAGAAGAAGAAAGAAAGAAAGAAAAGAAAAAAAGAAAGACAGAGAAACGGTTGTGTGTAGCTTAGTAGCACAGTGATTACGTAGCATGAACAGGCCCTGGGTTTGCTCCACAGATCTGCAAAGGAAAGAAAAAAAATGAAAGGTATGACGTCAGTGGTGTGAGCCCGTGGTCCAGTGTGGTGACAGTGGCCTGAGCCTGTGGTCCGGCTGATTGGGCCCAGGAGTTAGGAATTAGCTTGGGCAACAAAGTGAGATGTCAGCCAGGCATTGGTGGTTCACACCTTTAGTCCCTGTACTTAGGAGGCAGAGGCAAGTGGATCTCTGAGTTCAAGGTCAGCCTGATCTATGGAACAGAAAAGTCAGGGCTACACAGAGAAACTTTGTCTCAAAAAAACAAAAAAACAGAGAGAGAGAGAGATCTCATTTGTTAAAAAAGAAAGGCAGGCTGGGGTTGATTCAAAGGTATATCACTTGTCTACCATGCTCAAGGAAGGCTTTGGATTTAGCACGCAGCACTAAAGAGACAGAGAGAGAGACAGACAGACAAAAACAGAGAGAAAGCAGAAGGACAAGATGGAAATATAGCCCAGTTTGTAGAGTGCTTGCTTACCTAGACAAAGCCTTGGGTTCATTTCCCAGAACCACATAAAACCGGCTGTGAAGCACCCCCATGGCAGCTCACAACCATCGGTCAGTCTGGTGCCAGGAAATCATATGCCACCACCGCCCAGCAAATTAAAACTTTTTTTTTTGCTTTTGGTTTTCGAGACCGGGTTTCTCTGTGTAGCTTTGCGCCTTTCCTGGAACTCACTTGGTAGCCCAGGCTGGCCTCAAACTCACAGAGATCCGCCTGGCTCTGCCTCCCGAGTGCTGGGATTAAAGGCGTGCGCCACCACCGCCCGGCTAAAACATTCTTAATGTCTAAACAAATAAGCAAAGATCTAAAGGTGCTTTAACAAGGATTCTCTAGACCAGTGGTTCTCAACCTTCCTAATGCTGCAACCCTTTAATACAGTTCCTCATGATGTGGTGACCTCCAACCATAAAATTATTTCATTGCTACCTCATAAGTATAATTTTGCTACTGAAGATAGGCTAAAGAGCTAAACAGAGAATTCTTAAAAGAAGAATCTCAAATGGCTGAAAGACATTTAAGGAAATGCTCAATATCCTTAGTCATCAGAGAAATGCAAATCAAAACGACTCTGAGATACCATCTTATACCTGTCAGATGGCTATGATCAAAAACACTGATGAGAGTCTATGTTGGAGAGGATGTGGAGCAAAGGGAACACTCCTCCACTGTTGGTGGGAATGCAAACTTGTACAATCACTGTGGAAATCAGTATGGCGGTTTCTCAGAAAATTGAGAATCGATCTACCTCAAGACCCCGCCATACCACTCTTGGGCATATACCCAAGGAATGCTCAATCATACCATAAAGATACATGCTCAACTATGTTCATAGCAGCACTATTTGTAATAGCCAGAACCTGGGAACAACCTAGATGCCTGACAACTGAAGAATGGATTAAGAAAATGTGAGCCGGGCAGTAGTGGAGCACGCCTTTAATCCCAGCACTCGGGAGGCAGAGCCTGGCGGATCTCTGAGAGTTCAAGGCCAGCCTGGGCTACCAAGTGAGTTCCAGGAAAGGCGCAAAGCTACACAGAGAACAAAACAAAACAAAACCAAAGAAAGAAAGAAAGAAAGAAAATGTGGTACATATATATATATACAATGGAGTACTACTCAGCAGAGAAAAACAATGACAGCATGAAATTTGCAGGCAAATGGATGGAACTAGAAAATATCCTGAGTGAGGTAACCCAGACCCAGAAGGACAAACATGGTATGTACTCACTCATAAGTGGATACTAGATATAAAGCAAAGAACAATCAGACTGCAACCCACAGAACCAGGGAAGCTACATAGCAGGGGGGACCCTAGGATGACTGTGGCTTATAATAAGTTTTGGTTTACTCAATCACAAGGCAAACTTCAGTGAAATATTTCACTATTAGGATAAGAATTTGTACTGCATCAAACTGATAATAGAAAAAAAGAAAGAAAAAGAAAAAAGAGAAAGTATGAGTCACCATGCCTTGTCCTCTCTATTTATTTTTGGTTATATTTGTTTATTCTGTGTGCCTATCTGTATGAGTGGGGGCATGTGTGGACCACAGCTTCTGTATGTGGAAGACAGATTCACTGGTATGCTGAATTTGCTATTATCTTATTCCCAACGACAATACAAAGAGTCTGACAGAGCAAGCCAGAACATTGCCCAGGATTCCACCTCAGTCTTAAGGTTCTCCATGCACAAAGGTAAATGGCCTGAAATGAAACCAAGGTTCATCAGAGGCCACCCTCTGCTTCTCTAGCTCCCTCCCAGTGCCAAGTGTCCTGTCAAGGATCCAAGCCTTTTCTCAACCCAGCTTCCTGAATTGTTCTCCAAATGTGTGTGAGAGCTGCTTCTGATTCTATTCTTCCCATTCATCTTTTGATAAAAGATTATTGGATTCATTTTTTGGGGGGTGGGGACTCTGTGTCTGCATAATGTGCACATGGAACTTGCAGGGCCTGGTTCCTCCTTTCAGCATGCGGGTCCTAGGGATTGAACTCAGGCTTGATGGCAAGACCTTCCCCCATGGAGCTGTCTCTCACCAACCCCAACTCCTGCCTCCAGATCTTCAAGCACATCCTGCCACCCTGTGCTACCAGAGCCAGCTCATTCATCTTAAGACATATGGAGACCATACTTCGTGTTGCTTGGGTTACTGAGTGACTATAACTTAATAGTGGACTATGGGATGTTCAGTTGAACAGAAATAAAAGCATAAGTTTGAATACTTTAGTGCAAAACAAAACCAATTCTTGGGCCTGGTGTGGTGCTACAGGCCTTTAAACCCTGGAAGGCAGGACCAAATAGATCACTGTGAGTTCTAGACCAGCTTGGTCCATATAGTGAGAGCCTGTCTAAAAATACAAACAAAACAAAACCTATGTGAGATGGAGTCTTGTTTGAGCATCTTAGGGAAGTGTCTACTGAATGATGTGACCTGTATCTAGAGGAAGGCTTACTGATATATATTATATATATTGCCCATTTTATAACAGCTGGCATGGTACTGCACAAGGTAGCTTGAGAAAAGTGGCTTTGGATACAGCTGAGTGATGATGAACAAACTCAGTATATTCAAAGCCCTGGGTTGGCTCCTCAGCCCCAAAGAAGTAAAGAAATGTTTGATTCAGGCTCTAGGTCGCAGATTGTCTCATATTTGTTGGTAGGTCGTTATGCTGGTTGAAATCTGTTCCTGAGGAGTGTACCAAAGCCTTGAAGATTATATTAGAGCCAGGAAGGGCAAGGGAGACACTGAGTCCATCATCAAAGTCACGAGTCTTCAAGAGGAATCCACTTAGATATTTGCTTCACCCCCAGCTGGCCTGAAATAACTACCAAAGACCAGGATGGCCTCAAACTCACTGAGATCCACCTGTTTCTGTCCCACATGTGATGGGATTAAAGGCCTGAGCTACTAGAATTGACCAGTTTTGGTGTTCGTACAGGAGTGGCTCTAGAGGCCATTAAGATACTGGTGGAAGACTTTTGCCCGACATAAGACAGTCTTGTGGGTAGCAGCAAAAGTACATTTAATATTACCAGAATGGGAAAATCAAACTTACAAGTGTTTTTCGGAATTTGCTGTGGAAAACCTGTGTCATGACTGTGGAGGGCAGGGACCTGGTGACTGACAGGGGCGGGAGTGTGGATCTGGAAATTTGTTGTGCTGACTGAGGATGCTGTGGATAGCACTAACCAAGAAACACTCAGAATGTTTCCACAATGACTGACTGCACGAGGTTGGTTAAAAATAAATCAGATATTCTGCCATGTTAAAAAAAAAAAAAAAAAAGACAGTCAACTTGGTTTACTACATATTTAATTTGTATGTGTAGGCAAGGAGACAACTTGTGTGAGCTGACTCTCTCTCTTTCCACCAACTGTATTGGTTCTAAAAGTTTAACTCAGGTCTTTCTGCAGGGCAGCAGGCACCTTTATCAGGAGCCATCTTGCTGGCTGAGGTGATTTAGTTTAAGTAAATTAAGATTCAGAATACTGTTTGTCTATTCAATTTTTCTAATAATGTTGAATGGGATAAGGCAAAATTAGTACTAGAGCTCTGGGCATAAAACACAAGGCTAGGCCATGATCTTGCAATCCTCCTGCTTTGGCCTCTCTGGTATACAACTCAAGATGGCTTGGCACCAGATCTTAAATATGTTCATCTGAGAAATCAAGAAGAAATATTGAGTGGCCACCTCGGGCTGCTTGAGTGCCTGAGGGCATATTGAGTGGCATCTCCCTCTGGTCACTGACTGAAGATGTAGACCAGTTTCATAGAGCTATGAGATCCACAGGAGGTCAAGCAGTGCTCCCTGTCTCCCCCACCCCAGCTTCAGGACACTGGACCTTGTTATGCCCAGATTGCAGGGACCCCCAAAAGACCACCATGGAGAATCCCTTATGTAAAACCAAAGAGCCTTTATTATTTCAAGCTCACAACTTAGAGCCTCTGTCCAATTCTGCAAAGAAAGCAGAGAACCCAGAGCCCAGGCAGTGTGGGGTGAGGGGATTCCAGGGTTCAGGGTCCTGACTGGCTGACATTTGTCTAGGTATAGGGAATGTTTGGAATGTCAGGCATTTCCTCTTAGATGCAGGCCCCACTGGGTGGGGTCAGCTTATAGCTTCTCTGGGTTCAGAGATTGCCTGCCAGAAGCTGTGTCTGGGCCTCAGGTATTTCCCCTTAGATGCAGCACCATTGGGTGAAGTCAGCTTATGGCTTTTCCTGGGTCCAGTTGTTTGCCTGCCAGCAGCTGTGTCTGGGCCTCTAAGCCTGTCATGGTGGCTGTGTGGTCAGGCTGTTTTGGGCCCCCCACAGACCTCATCTTGGCTGCTCCTCTGAGGCTTTTTGATGCTGTTGTCTAGACAGGTCCTGGGTGTATCCTACTCTAGGTAGGAAGGGAGGGCCGGGCGGTGGTGGCGCACACCTTTAATCCCAGCACTCGGGAGGCAGAGCCAGGCGGATCGCTGTGAGTTTGAGGCCAGCCTGGGCTACCAAGTGAGCTCCAGGAAAGGCGCAAAGCTACACAGAGAAACCCTGTCTCGAAAAACCAAAAAAAAAAAAAAAAAAAAAAAAGGAAGGGAGGAAGGGAAGAAGGGAGGGAGGGAGGGAGGAAGGAGGGAAGGAGGGAGGGAGGGAGGGAGGGAGAAGTGTAGCAGGAATCTTGCCAATTCCTCAGATAATCCTGTTTCCTCAGACTGGAAGCCTCTGTGTCCTCATCCGAATGAATCTCAGCTGAGTGCTGCTCAAAAGCCTAACAGCTTCATCAGGCTAAAAGCTTCTAGTTCCTGGTCCTCACACCTTGTATACCTTTCTGCTTTTTGTCACCACTTCCAGGGATTAAAGGCGTGAGTCACCATGCCTGGCTGTTTCCAGTGTGGCCTTGAACTCACAGAGATCCGGGTGGATCTCTGCCTTAGGAATGCAAGGATTAAAGGTGTGTGTGCCACCATTTTCTGGCCTCTATGTCTATCTAGTGGCTGTTCTCTGATCCCAGATAAGTTTATTAGGGTGCACAATATTTGGGGGAACACAATATCACCACAGAGAAGCAAGCCTTTGTGTTTGTACAATGACTCTGCATTTGGGACGTTGTCTTCAAAGTGGTCTCAATTCATTCTCTATTCTGCATGGAAATCTAATCAATCTCGACATACCTTATTACATATGGTCTACTGAGACTGGAGGATTACTGAGACCCACACAGGTAGGCTCAGAGTACAGTAAGAGTTCCAGATGGTTGCCGGGCGGTGGTGGCGCACGCCTTTAATCCCAGCACTCGGGAGGCAGAGGCAGGCGGATCTCTGTGAGTTCGAGGCCAGCCTGGGCTACCAAGTGAGCTCCAGGAAAGGCACAAAGCTACGCAAAGAAACCCTCTCTCGAAAAACCAAAAAAAAAAAAAAAAAAAAAAAAGAGTTCCAGATGGGCCTAAGGTATAGTGTGAGTCATTCACTGGAAAAAAAAAAATCTACCAAAGTAATAATGTAAATAAGACAATGAATCCCAGAGCTCAGAGTCTGAGGAGGGTATTATGGATGAACCTGGGACGTGGACGATTATCTCAGATTTCATCCATTACCAAAGTAAGGTCTGATTCACTCAAATTACTGATGCAAAATCCCAAGTAGTTAGATTAAATGGGTGAGAACTTCCTCATCCAATCAGGTGGCAGCTTGTGTCTAAGAGGCGGGGCTCCGATTAAATGGATGAGAACTTCCTCATCCAATCAGGTGGCAGCTTGTGTCTAAGAGGCGGGGCTCCGATTAAATGGATGAGAACTTCCTCATCCAATCAGGTGGCAGCTTGTGTCTAAGAGGTGGGGCTCCAAAGGGAAAGCCAGGGGGACGTGGATATAAAGGTCAGAATGGCTAGGCAAGACACTGTGAGCATTGGAACCTGAAGTGACTGTCTTACCCCTGCTGGGACTGGAAGACCTGTAACCAGTGTCCAGATCAGACAAGTCATTCGCCACCATCAGGACGCCCCATCTCATCCAGGCTAGCCAGTCTTAACAGGCTGGCCTCAAACTCAGAGATCCTCCTGCCTCTGCCTCCGGACTGCTGGGATTAAAGGAGTGCTGCCCCACCGCCCTGCCTCAAAGGGATTTTCGACAGAGGATCTGATCTTGGGAAGGCTTGTCAAAAATGTCAAAAGCCTGGTTCACCGCCTCTCCCACCAGCACCAAGAGCTGCAGCCGCTCCGGCGAGGACCCCGAGGCGGCAGCAGCATGTGCCGCCTCGGTCGCGGGTCGGGCACCCCTGGTATTGGCTTCTGCCGTGCTGCCCACCAACACTGCCTCGGAGAGCAAGGCCAGCCCTGCGGGGACCACAGGAGGACCCGGGGCTGGAGCCGCCACCACCGGCCCCATGGCGGCGGGGGCCAGGGAGCCTGCGAAGAGGCGGCGTGTGCAGGCCTCGGTGGCAGCGGGCAACAGGTCTCACCCGGAAGGGGCAATGTCTAAGGGGGTTTATGCCCTGCCGAGCAAGAACAACCGAGAAGTGAAGCCCGTCGTCTCCAGCACGCCTCTGGTGGACTTTTTGATGCAGCTGGAGGATTACACTCCGACGATCCCGGATGCAGTGACTGGTTATTACCTGAACCGTGCTGGCTTTGAAGCTTCAGACCCACGCATAATCCGGCTCATCTCACTCGCTGCCCAGAAGTTCATCTCAGATATTGCCAACGATGCCCTACAGCACTGCAAAATGAAGTCCACCGCCTCTGGCAGCTCCCCGAGCAAGAGGAAGGACCGCAAGTACACCCTTACCGTGGAGGACTTGACCCCTGCCCTCAGAGAATATGGTATCGACGTGAAGAAGCCACCTTACTTCACGTGAGCCACCCAACCCAAACCTATTTGTCTTTGTCTTTTCCTCTGTCCCCACACCAGCCTGTTTTTATAATAAAGTTTATTGTGGAAAAAAAGAAAGAAAGAAAAGCCTTTTTATTTACCAGAGGGATAATTAAAAGAATTTAAAAGTTACGACAGGAAATCACGTAATGAAGTAAAAGGCAAAATAATAATAATAAGTTTGCGCCGGGCGGTGATGGCGCACGCCTCTAATCCCAGCACTCGGGAGGCAGAGGCAGGCGGATCTTTGTGAGTTCGAGGCCAGCCTGGTCTACAAAGTGAGTTCCAGGAAAGGCACAAAGCTACACAGAGAAACCCTGTCTCGAATAACCAAAAAAAAAAAAAAAAAAAAAAAAAAAAGTTTGCTACTGTTATGAATGGTAATGTAAATAGCTGATATGCAAGGTATCTGATATGTGATCTAAAGGCGTGGGGACTCACAAATTGAGAACGGCTGCTCTAGAATCTCCCAGAGTATAAAAGCTGGAGATTTGGATCAAAGTGAGCAGGTACGACCCACTCTCTGACGAGGTAATTCACAAAGAACAGGAGACAATGACTAGGACTGTTTGGGACCTGGCGACTGAAAGGTACCCTTTGGGGACAGGGATGTAGCACACTTGGTAGAATGCTGGGCTAGCCTGCATGAAGCCCTGGGTTTGCGGTCCTGTACAACACACGTACGAACCAGGTGTGTGTTGCTCACCTACAGTCCTAACACTGGAGGTACGGACAGGAGGATCAGCAGTTCATGGTCATCCTCAGCTATGTAGGGAGTTCAAGGCCCGCCTGCACAACCTGAGACTGTCTCAAAAGAAAGTCTTGGGGCTGGAGAGAGGGCTCAGCAGTTAAGAGGTGAAGCAGGTGCAGAGGCCCAGAGCTTGGGTCCCAGCACCCACGTCAGGCAGTTCACAAGAACCTAAAATCCCAGCTCTAGGGTACGGACACCCTCTTCTGGCCTCCACAGACACCAGGCATACACATGGCATAAACACACACAGAAAAAAAAAATTATTATTATTATTTTGTTTTTCGAGACAGGGTTTCTCTGTGTAGCTTTGGTGCCTTTCCTGGAACTCACTCTGTAGACCAGGCTGGCCTTGAACTCACAGAGATCCGCCTGGCTCCTTCTCCTGAGTGCTGGGATTAAAGGCGTGCGCCACCACCTCCAGTTTCACACAGAAAATTTTTAAAGAGAGGAAAGAAACCTATTCATTTGGGGAAAATGAAATGGCCTTTATTCATAGGCCCACACAAATATACACATGCACATAATTTTAAAGATAAAATCTTTTGCTGAGAGTGTTGGCACACACCTTTAACTTCAGCAGTTGGTAGACAGAAGAGGCCTGCAGATCTCTGTGAGTTTGAGACCAACCTGGTCTACATAGCAAGTTCCAGGCCGGTCACAGCTACATTGTGAGATCCTGTCTCAAAAAAATATTTCTTAAAAGGTACCCTTTCTGTCTAGTTGATTTGTAAGGGACAAGCAGGCTTGTCTGGAGGCTGCCACAGACCTAGAGGTTGGGTATGTGGTGAACTCTTGGGGCTTGTGGGGGGGAGGGCGTCACTCAGACTAGTAGCACCTGCAGATGCCTGGCCGTATGGCCTGAGAAAGCCTTGGAGAATTGAGAGACTAGACTAGACAGTTCTGAGACTTCATGCCTTAGCCAAAGGTCATGGTCATAGATGCTGGCCTCCACAATAAAATGACATCAAAGGACAAACTCCTTCTTCCTGATTTATGGCCCCAGAAAAGAAGAGAATGTGATGGTGCATATAATCCCAGCAACCTGGAAGGCTGAAACAGGACCACTGTAAACTCGAGGCCAGCCCGAGCGGTTTAACAAGGCCCCGACACAAAAAGGAGCGACACAAAAAGGAGCGAGGCGTGGTGGTGCACACCTTTAATCTCAGCACTTGGGGGTCAGTGGCAGGTGGATCTCTG
This sequence comes from Peromyscus leucopus, assembly GCF_004664715.2. Taxonomy (NCBI): domain Eukaryota; kingdom Metazoa; phylum Chordata; class Mammalia; order Rodentia; family Cricetidae; genus Peromyscus; species Peromyscus leucopus. The sequence continues at coordinate 8,152 of NW_023505124.1, read as the reverse complement.
TGAGTTCAGGCCAGCCTGGTGAACATCCATGCAAGCTTGACCTCCTGAGTTTGCCTGGATCCTAGAGTGGAAGTTAGGAAACAGACTTCTTGAAGTTTCAATTTTTTTGTTTTTTTTTTGTTTGTTTGTTTTTTGAGACAGAGTAGTGTCTCTGTGTAGTTTTGGTACCTGTCCTGGATCTCACTCGGTAGACCAGGTTGGCCTTGAACTCACAGAGATCCACCTGGCTCTGCCTCCCGAGTGCTGGGATTAAAGGCGTGTGCCGCCGCCCTCCACCCCCCAAGGAAACAGACTTCTAAATCCTCTGATGTCCATACACATGCTATGGCATGAGTGCATATGGACCTTGCCCCTACACATATATACACAGCAGTAAATAAAATGAAAGGGTTTGTGAGTTCCGGGCCAGCCAGAACTACACAGCGAGACCCTGTCTCCACAAACAAACAAATAAATATAAAACAAAGAGGGGGCTTGAGGTATGGATGGCCTGAGCTGAGACCCTTGGGCTCATACTTTGAGAAGAGGATGCCGACTGAGCGGCTGAGAGGCTTGCAGAGTCTGAGGGAGGGACTGAGAGGCTGAAGACTTGGGGGACTGGTGGGGCTGTCTTAGTTAGCTTTCCGTTGTTGTGATAAATACCATGACCCAAAGCAACTTAGGGGAAGAAATGCTTTGTTTGCCTTACACCCTATACTGTAAGGAAAGCCCAGGCAGGAGAGTAGAGGCAGGAACCTGGAGGCAGGAACCGAAGCAGGCACCACAGAGGAGGGCTGCTATTTGGCTTGCTTCCGGAACTTGTTCAGTTTGCCTTCTCACACAACCCAGGACCACCTGCTCAGGGGCCGGCACCGCCCCCAGTGGGCCAGGCCCACTCACCTCAATCGTTAGTTAAGAAATGCCCCACAGACATGCCCAAAGGCCAGGCTGATGGAGGTAATTCCTCCGTCGAGTTTCCCTCTTCTTGTATTACTCTGGTTTGCGTCATGTTGACAAAAACTAGCCAGCACAGGGGCCGAGGATCTGTAGGTCTGTGGACCTGAGGGGCTATGGGAATGAGGTTTGCAGAGTTGAGGGTTGGATGGTCTCAGAATATAGGGCTAAGGGGCTAAGTGTATAAGGGTCTCAGGGTCTGTGGGTCTGTAGATCTGGGGGCCATGGGTCTGAGAGACTGGGTGTAGTGGGTAGCCATTCCAGCTTTGATCTGGAAGTTCCAACCCCCACTGAGGCTTTGGTAACTGTCACACCTACAAGGCGGGGCCAAGGGAGGACCCTGAAGACCCGAGATCTGGATGCGCTGGCCCTCTTGGTTCCAGGACCCTGGACGCTGGAGGTAAACTGAGCAGAGTTCTCCAGAGAATACCGCCGGACTGTGCTACACCTTTTCCAGACTCTGTAAACTATCCATTCACTTGTAAGCTACCCCACAAAATAAACCTCCCTTTTAACTATGTGGAGTGGCCTTAATAATTTCACCAATAACTGGGAGTCTATGGAGCTATAGTCCAAGAGTCTGAGGGGCTAAGGGGCTGGGGATCTGAGGATCTGTGGGACTAAGGACCTAAAGGGATGAGATACTGATGGTGAGGTGGTGCTTGCCTATAATGCCCACACTTGGGAAGAGTACTGTCGTGAATCTGAGGCTGGTCTGGGCTATAAAGTTCCACACGGATATGGACTACCTTGCCAAAAAACAAAGAAAAGAAAATAGAAGAGCTCTGAAAGACTGTAGGATACCAAAGGACTGGGGGCGCTGTAGGGAGCTGAAGGGCTGAGGCGCTGAGGAGAGCTGAAGGGGGTTGAAGGGTCTGAGGGCCACTGAAGGCCTAGCAGGAGCAGGAACAAGGCTGGAGATGTGCTTAGCTGACTGGAGACATGGAAGTGTGTCTACCCTGCCCTCCTTTAATGGCTGACCCATAAATCCAGATGCAGCATTACTTTCCAGTGAAGGGGATCCTGGCTGCTAAGCTCCGTTCTCCAATAGCTCGCCCGGAAGAGATCCTGTCACTTCAGATGTTATACTATTGCCCAACACCCAACCTGGACAGTTAGCAGCTGGGTCATGGTTGTCCAGCAGCTCACCCTGTAAGACCTCAGGGCTGCTCTGTCCTGCCCTGGAGCACCAAGGGCCATAATCCCAATGGGTAAGGAAGGAGAGAGATAGGGCTGCAGAGGAATAAAGCCTGGAGACCATGGGAGCTGCCTTGGGTGTCCAGGGAAGCATGTTTATGGAGCGCACTTCCCTCAAACCATGGGCTCTAAATGTAGCCTAAATGTAGCCTGTCTCTGGCTTGGGGCTCTGACATCTGGGGTCTTATCACCCACTTCAGACCGGGTCCTCGGGCCTCCTGCTTTAGTTTATGTGGGACCACTGTGGATGAGCAGCGAATACCGGGTAAACATTGGCCAAGGCAGTGGTAGCCACACTAGGCACAAATATAGCATCTTTATTGTGTGATGTTCCAGGCAGGGGTGGACACGTCCTGGCCTCTCGTGTGGCCAAGGCAAGGCCAGGTGTTTTTAGAACTGTGTGGAAGCCAAGCTGGACTGGCTTTGGCTTGCTCAGCGGCTTGGCCAGAGGAGGGTGAAGGCGCTGCGGCTGCATCGGAAATCTGGCTCAGGCTGCTCTGGCCTGGGCTCCACAGAGATGAGGCGCCGGGTACCACGCTGGCTGAGTGGGATGCAGTCAGAGACCCGGACCTCCAGGGTTCGTCCCTCCCTGTAGCAGGAAGAGCAGAGGGTCAGGGTGGCGGAGCTCTGTACGCCCACTTCCCAAAATGACCTGGGACTCACCCTTGGCAGTGTGCAGCCAGCATGCCCACCAGCTCCCCAATGCGATTGTCCAGCGGTGGCTGGGAACGGTGTAGACACACTACAAGATCATCATAGCCTTGGGCATGCACCACCACCAGCTGGTCTCGTCCACTGGTCACACTCAGCCCTGTCACCTGAGCAAACAGCTTGGGGTCAGGGTCACATCAAGCCAACCACTTCCTTACAGGAGGACTTTCCTGAGCCCCACCTCGGAAGCCCTGCCCTCGGCAGTGTGCCCACTCCAGGGTCCAGCCACCCCTCTGCCATCCCTACCTCCCCTCTCTGATCCCTGCTGACAGAGGGGAGGGTTGGCATGACGGCATGCAATGGGATATCGCTACTGTGTCACACAGAGTGACACCAGGGGTCCTTTGACTCTCTTAGCAACGGAGTCACTGGGGTTGGGAGACCCAGAGGTAACACAGGCTGATCCTTGTCCCAGGCTGCTCCTTGTCCTCTGAGAAAGAAGATTCTTGGGAACAAAGCTGCCATGCACAGGACCAAGTAGCCATAGGGCCAGGCAGAAGAAGGGACAGGTCCCAGAGGAGGTGGCTAAAAGCTTTGGTGAGGGCTCAGATCTACACAGGCAGGAGATCCCCTAAGACAGCAAAGGCAGAGAGAGGCCATTTGGTTAGAGCATGAAAGTATGAGGTGGGGGAGCCGGGGCACTTGAGAAAGAAAGCCGCTATGCGGGTTTTCAGAGGAGTGCTGCCCCCCACTGGCTGAGGATGATCTGGATTATCCATCAGAGGTAAACAATGGAGATGGCGAGGTAAGGCTCCCAGCCCAGGGTCCTCACAGACACTCTATAAGAGGTGCAGAATGTCTACAGTGCTCACCGCATCCAGGGGCACAGCCCGCATCACCCGGTACTGTCGTCCAGGCTCCAGCTTGTAGAGATGCCGGTCTGTGAGGAGGAGGGCCCGGTCCCGGCTCTTGCGGAAGCGATTCACCTGCAGAAGAGCTGGCTGGGCCCAGGCTGGTACCGCCCAGCCTTCTCCAGGCCCAGCCACCCCAGCTTCCTCCCTCTCTATGACCTTTCCTCACTGACTGACCAAGGATGATGGTTTCTAAATGTCAGAAGTAACCGGAGCTGGGCTGAGGCTGCCTCAGGTCTCCCGAGTCCCTCCAGTCTTTGTCCACCGTGACCTCCAGGCCAAGTACCGACCTTGCGCACATGGCTGGAAAAAAGCACCGCTCCGAAGCCATCCTTCTCCCGAAGTGCCTTTAGCTGCTCAGCAAACAGATGGGAAGCTGTGGGGTTGTCAGTGCCCTGAGGACAGATGATGGAAAGAGGTGTTTGGGATGGGGTCTGGAAGCATGCTTGACTGACAGAAACTCTCAGCAGAATACCACAACTGTCCTTCTTCGCCTTGGTGAACCTCAGTCAAGGCCGTGTACATCAGCGGCTGAGCACATGGGTTCTTTGAGAGCAGAGGGCACAGGACTTTGCTGTTAGAGTCTAATGGCCTCCTTTTCCTGTACACTAGCCTAGCTGGCCTGACTATATGTGTAGTTCTAGAGAAAGACTCCAGAAGGCATGAATGGGTTGCGTGTCTCATCCAACCACACAGAAGTACCCTGGGGACCAGGCCCAGGGACAGTGTCATCGTATCAGTCAGCTTGACACCCCTGAGAAGAGGGAACCTCAATGAGGAACTGCCTCCCCCAGATTGGCCTGCGGCATGTCTATGTGGTATTTTCTTGATTGCTTACTGATGTAAGAGGGCCCTGGCCACTGTGGGTGGCGTCATCCCTAGGCAGATGGGCCTGGGCTCCCTAAATGATAGCTGAGCAAGCCAAGGAGAGTGAGCCAGGAAGCAACGTTCCCTCGCGGTTTCTGCTTCAGTTCCCGCCTTGACTTCCCTGGATGACTCACTGTACTCTGGAAACTGAAATGAACTCTTTCTCCCCAAGTTGTTTTTGGTCACAGTATTTATCACAGCAACAGAAGGTAAGCCAGGAGAGACAGCAACTTTATAATAGTCAGGAGAAGGCGAAGGGAGCCATGGCAACAGAAATATCGGTAAGTGTGATGTGTGTGAGAATGTGTGTGCACACACAAGTGTGTGCTTATGCCTGAATGGGTACTGTATCTGAGACTATGAAGGGACAGCTATACCTGAGGACATGGGACTCTCAGGGGTCAGGGCTGCTCAGCAGAGTCCAGGATCGGGAATGGTTGAAAAATCCCAAAACCTCAAGCATGAACCTTTAGAGCAGGGCCGAGGAGAGGGTTCAACAGGCCAGGCAACCCCAGGATGGACAGAATAGCTGGGAAGACCCACTGCAGCGCCATTTCTGAGCACCCAATGCCCCGGACCTGACCGATACTCACAGAGGACAGGTAGTCTCGGGCCCAGGCCCGTTGGCAGCCCCAGTCCTGACGCAATCCTTGCAAGGCCCCCATAGCGGCCACCTTGGCCTTGATCTGGGTCATGTCTGAAGGAGGGATGTTCTTCACTAACTGCCGGGCCCGCCACCTTGAAGAGGACAAGGATCAGAAGATACCTGTGTTCATAGCTTCTCCAGCCCCTCCCCCAAAGAGTCATTTCTTTTCTTTCTTTCTTTTTTTAAATTTTATTTTTGGTTTTTCCGTGTAGTTTTGGTGCCTGTCCTGGAACTCACTCTGTAGACCAGGTTGGCCTCAAACTTACAGAGATCTGCCTGGCTCTGCCTCCCGACTGCTGGGATTAAAGGCGTGAGCCACCACCGCTCAGCCAAAGAGCCATTTCTTAATCTGATGTTGACTTCCCCTTGGGTCCCAATCCCTGTCTACCTCTCTGGCCTTGGCCTTTGTACCCAATGTGTGTCCCTAGGAGACAGCCTCCAAAGCCACAACCATTCAGCACCCCATGTTCTGGCACTTGCTTTGTGTCCTTCTGGAGAACTACTCAGACTTCAAGGTCCATGCCAACATGGCGTCCCCATTCCCCAGCCTAGCTAGCTAGCTTCCCCCGAGAAGGCCATGGCCCTGGACCAGGACAGTCATGGTACAGTGATGGCCAGTTCCTAGCACTCAGCCCTATCTTCCTGCTGATTAAAGGGGGTGGGGATGTGTCTCCCAGTCAGGTTCAAGGAGTCAGAGGATACCAGCCGTCCGGGAAATCACGCGGAGGGCTGGGGATGGTACCTGCTGAAGAGAACGTGGCACGTGTCCTGGAAGGGCTGTAACACGGCGGGAGGGGGTGGCCACACCAGGTCGCGGCCGTAGAGCGGGGGTTGCCGGGCAGCCTGGAACCGCCTCTGCAGCTCCACCAGGTGAGCGCGCACCTTGTGCCTCCGGAACCAGCGCATGATGGTGTAGATGGCCCTTAGTCGCCGGCAGCGCCACCTAGCCAGGGTGCCCCGCCATGCCTAGATGGAACACATGGGATAGAACACGGGGTCACTCCCAAGCACTCATTCTAAGTGTGGCCCCCCAGTCGTTCCTGCGCACCCCTGGCTTGTCTCCGAGAAGGTTGACCATGCCTCCTGCCCTTGGGAGCCAATTCTATCTGGAGGCTTGCTCTTGGGTGGGCGTGTGGTCCTCGAGGGTAGACAAGCCCTGCTCAAGGCTCTGCAGGCTCTCAGCAAAGAGCAGCTCCTCTGTACCACACCTTGTAAGTTGGCACCCCGAGACTCCCTAGGCAGAAAGCTTGTGTGGGAGAGAGGAGAGAGGAGATGGACATGCTTTCTCCGTGGCTCCCAGAGACAGAGGGACATCCCCAGAATGTGACCATCAGAACTCAGATCGAACACCCTACAGGGAAGGCAGCCAGGGGCCCACACATAGCTTGGAAAATATCGGGAACACCATCAGGCGTGGAATGGGTGAAGCACATTCTGCAGATCTGTGTGGACACCCATGCCCACCTTGGGGGGTGTCCCCCCAGCACCCCCTCCTCGCACCTTCTGCAGCAATAACACAATGATGGGAATGAGGCGAGCTCGGCTCTGCTCCAGAGTGACTAGCGTCCTTGGGGATCGGATGAACAGCTTGCTGTGGCCAAAGGCCACGTCGCCTTGCAGCCCATGCTGCTCCAGAAGGGCGCTCACAGCCTCCCTGTCAGAGCCCAGCAGGTGGTTGGGCCACGTGTACTCACAGGTCATCTTGTACCTGAATAGGAAGATGGGTACTGACATCAGGCAGTACACATGGGTCCCCGTCTCTGACCAGCCCTGGGAAGAATGTAGGGGTACTAGGAATCCCCAGGGCTGGAATCTTGACAGTATGCTTCTGGGACTATGACACTGGGCATGCCCTCACCACCAGTTTTTTCCTAAGCTTGTTACATGTGTCCCCACATATGGCTTGGCACATAGACAGATGTTCACACACACACACACACACACACACACACACACACACACACACACAATCTTCCCCAGATTTTCTCACAGACATTTTGGTGTCTTGGGGTCAGAGGTACACTGGCTCCAACTTGCCTTATCATTTAAGACATTATTTAGGGTCCCTCTGCTTCTGCCCACCAGATTCCACACAGAGTCCACGGCTCACATTGTGATGGGGGTGGGAGCTTGTACCTGAGCAGGAATCGAGGGTAGGGCTGGCGGGAGGCAAAGCCAGCCCTGCGGACCCTCACATTCTCCAGTAGCCCCAGGTATGCGACCTGGTGTCGACAGTGGGCTTCATCGAGCCGCCCAGCCACCTTGTCTTCGTTGGGTTTGATGCAACGGACGTAGAAGGGCTCCTGGAGGGACAGAGGACACTTAGGGGCCCAAGCTAGCCGTTTCTCTGTGTCCTGCTCCAAGAAGCCAGGGTTTCTCTGGCCCACAAGAGCCTGGATTAGCAGATCTGGGACAAGTAAAATCACAGTAGAACAAGGGACCCAGAGCCTCACCCTGGCCTGGAGCCTAACCAGAGCCCAGAGCTAGTAGGTTTCAGTCCAGGAAGGAGGAAGGAGCTCTTCTACCTCTCCTTCCTCCCTTCTTCCCAGAGAGGCTACCATTTCTGGATGTTCTGTTAACACATTCTTCCATACCCTCCTCCCAGTCGCTCCTCTGACTTTTGACTTGAAGCTCTCCAAGAAAGCTAGTGCCAATTTCCTGTCTGGGTGGCTCTCAGACCCTCTTACCCAGGAGGCAGTGGGCTAGAGATTTACTGGTTCCAAAGTCTGCCCTGTGTTCAGCGATTGTTCAAGTCTGACCTCTGAGTCCCATATCTAACCTCTGCTATAGCTCAGGTCCCTAGCGGGGCAGACAGGGTTCAAGGAGACAGAATAAAAATGCCCGTGCCTCCATGATGTGTACCCAAGGCACAGAGAAGGATTTGAAAGGTAATACCTTGGAAGCCAAGTTCTCCACTAGGGAAACCATGGAGTTCTTAAAGAGTGTG
>NW_023505123.1:59782-122602 GCF_004664715.2 Peromyscus leucopus | reverse complement strand
TCATAACATTTAACTTCAAAAAAATTTAAAAATTTAATTTCAGTTCAAAAAACTCTAAATCCATTAATTTTTCTTATCAGCTCGGTGTATTGTCATGTTTATGAAGGACGGCCCTGACTGTGATTTAGTGACACAACCAAGAACTGACCTGATTGTGACAAGGTCAAGACTCTCATGCACAGCACCATCCCCAGGCAGGTGGGCCTGGACTGCAAGAGAATGCAAGATACTCAGATCACGTGGGACTGGGCTCCACCACCAACATGTTGACATTAATAATTATATATTAACTAAATATATTAATAATACATTAAAAGACAGAAAAAAGAATGCCAGCGAAGGATGAGGCTGAGTGACCAGAGACCTGGACAGCCAGGAGCCTCCTCCATAGAACTTGGATTCTCCCAGGGAGGAAAGAGCATCCTGGGAGAGCAAGGAGACCTCACTTCCATTTCCAGCCTTAACTTTCCCCAATAATGGACTCTGACCTGGACGTTTAAGTCTAATACACCCTATTACTATGAATATTAAATAAACATCATCCTGCTGAGTTGATTTTTATTCGAATATTTCATCCCAGCAAAAGAAGGAATCTAGATGAAATGTAAAGCCAGCATGGTGTCATGAGAACTACATTTCCCACAATGACTTTCTCTGTGTGGTCAGAACTACCTTTCCCACAGTGCCGTCCTCTACATCATCAGAACTACATTTCTGACAGTTCTTTTCTCTACATCATCAGAACTACATTTCACACAGGGAATTTTCTGTGTCATCTGAACTACATCTCCCACAATGGACATTCCCTATTTCTTCAGAACTACATTTCCCACAGTGCTTTCTCCTCATCTTCAGAACTATATTTTCCACAGGGCTTTTCTCTGTATCCTAAGAACTAAATTTCCCACAGGTTCTTTCTCTACGTCATCAGTCAGCCATTATTTACACAACACTGTACCATGAAGGCTTTCATTTAAATTGATGTGAACACAAATGACCAAAATACAAAAGCTACAAAACATTTGTAGTGATGTACTCAAAGAGGTTTCAAAAGAGTTCTTTGAGGAATTTTAGGAGGGTTTATGCCAGAAACTGGATAAAAACAGTCGTTATATCTCTTGAAGTTGGTTAATTTTCTCAACATTCTGTGGATCAAGAAAAATAGTACCCCAGACTGTAGTGTGATTCCATAGATGCCTTTCAGTGGGCCATTATGAAATTTCTTTATTACTCAATGTCTTGTGGCTGAGTCAAGATGAGAAGATATATTTAGTCAAATGCCTTTGAGTTTGTGTCCTCTTAAAAATTACATGTCATTTAAAATAGCAGTTAAGACTGATAATAATCATTATCATGTCAAATTAAAATTTCTGTTTGCAATTACTATTGAGTGAACCCCAAATAAAATATCTTTGACTATGGACTTGTGAGCTACTCTAATTATAGACTCATATGTAGACACTAGGTTTCAATATTTTTATTTTACATATTTATTCTGGAGTTAAATGAGTCTCCTCTAGAAACTGCCCACTGAGGGTAAGTAGCTTAACACATAGGGAACAGTAGTCAAAGAAAAATATTGGCAATAGAAAATTAAAAAAAACAGATTAGAGTATTGAATTAACAATGTGAGAGGGGAAATGAAATGCACATTGATTAATTAACCAACATAGTGAATGTTTGAGGGAGAATGAAGAAATTCTAACATCATAAAGCCACAAAACTCATTCAGTTAATGGACATAGTGATACACAACAGATAAGAAAGTGTAGTTGATAAACATCTACTGAAATTTTATGCAGAAGTTGGGGGTCTGTGGGAAGGAAGGTAAGTAGATATTGACCCCAAACTAATCATAATTGAAGGAAGCTGATAGACACTCATGGATTGCTAAATAACATCTTACTAGATGGTATGTAACATTACTTAAGAGTAGAAAGAAAATTTATGGTCTTACTTAGCACTTGATCCTGAATGCTACTACACTCACCCTGACAAGATGCACTTACTTTTGTAATATTTGGATTTTATCATAGAAAACTATAGTTTTCTAATTGGATTTAAGGCTAGATCTGTAGGAATATCTGCATATCAGGTTCTGTATTGCTGGGCTAGAGCTCATTACTTTGGAAATATTAGACCCTAGGTGCAACCATGACTCCTGTTTTTTATATTTTACTTCTTCCATTTAGTTGACATGGTTACAGAATATTTCATCATTTGTTCATGGAACACAGATCCTGTTTTGCTGGATCAAATCACAAAGCTTTATTCTATTAGTGCCAGTCACTAAGCCTTCAATTGATTTATATTTTAATTTGAAGTCTTTAAAAAATGAGCAATTTAAGTTTGGAAGTTCATTTGGTATGAATTTCTCATTAAACACAAAAATACACACACAATTTTCCATGTAAATATTGTAGTGCAGCCAATATTGTGCATGGCTCAGTTAATCAGAAAATTTGTTTGAATTAAAATGTGACATAAGACCAAAAAGATAGTCCAGTGTGTAAAGGTTTGGATTCTTTTGTTTGTTTGTTTTTTGAGACAGGGTTTCTCTGGATGTTTTGGTGCCTGTCCTGGATCTCACTCTGTAGACCAGGCTGGCATTGAACTCACAGAGATCCTCCTGGATCTACATTCTGAGTGCTGAGATTAAAGGCATGTTCTAAAACTGCCCAGCAATGGCTTTGGATTCTTAAGTTTGACAATCTGATTTTGATGCCTAGCACCCAGATGAAGGTAGATAGGAAAAACTCAAACCCAGATTTTATACTTGTACTGCACCAAACACCTTGATATAAATGCACACAAAGACTGTACAAACATTGCCATTCACACACACTCTATAAACAAATTCATACAAGAAAAGAGTTCCATACTGAGGATGTAAATAACACAATAAATTTTTAAAAGTTTATGCCAGTAGGTGAAATTTATACATTAATTCACAGAGAAAGATAATTCTACTAAACAGGGCAAGGGGAGAAACTTGAGGAAAGAGCAATGTGAAGAATCTGAACTACATGACAAAGATGAATGCATAATTGAGAGAGAAAGATGCGTCCACCTTTAAATTTGTAAATTAGATGTCAGGGACAGATATGTAGCAAGTTGTATCAATCTCAAAACCTGTGAAATTAAAAATTTCAAATTGGAAACATCAATGGAAATATATTAAATGCAAATGTATAAAGTATTATAGAACATACAGAAATCCATGTTTGAGAGATGAAGTGTGGAATGATGGAATCTTTGAGCAGAAATTTGATCATAGGTATAGATTAAAGATTTAATATTTGCACAATTCTGATGATTTTAGATATAAGAAACCTTATTTTATCAAGTGCTTGAGTATGCATCTTTCATGTAAACAATAAAATTTAGTACAGAAAAATATATATGGAAGTTTCATGGATTCAAATCCCCTTTAGATTGTGAATTGTTATGTCTAGTCAGTGTAGCATATTCAACACTTAAGCATATGTGTTCATCATATTTAATGATTCATTGCTCAGGATATTTCTTCACTTTGCCTTGAAATGAAGTGGTTGCAGTCCCTCAATCAATTTTATTTTTCTATTTACACCTCATACATAATAAATAAAAGAGACTGTAGAACTCTATGAACTTTAAAATATGTCAGGTTTTTTCTTAATGATTTCAGGTTTAGTTTTGTTTTTACTGATGTTTTAATGTTTCTCCATTTTTTTGTAGTATTGTAAAAGTTTTCCCATAATATACTTGTTTATTTTCTCTGGATAGAATATTTTTATTAAATGGTTGTTTTGTTTATTATATTGAATTCTGACAGACAAAGATTTTTATTTTATTTAACTCACGAAATCCATAGCTTCATTGAGGACAGGTGTCTGTGAAGTATAAGATATACAAAGTTCAAAATGCTATTCATGTACTCAATAATTTTATTTCTTTTTTTCAAGAATGGAAATGGAAATCAAGAAATTTCATTATTTTCTCTTATTTCAGATCAATATTCTCATTATGAAACACAATCATTTAATGTTTTTGAGGATATCTTGTATATTTTCTCTTGGCATTCCATACGCAGCAGACATTTTCACATAGATGTCCCATAATTCTTTACTGAGACTGGCTTCTTTTGCTTCATTAAATAAGGGAGTAAAGAGAGATGACCATTAGAAGTTTGACTGTTTCTGAAGTATGAATCCCTCAATTTTTTTGTCTAGACCTACATAACTTTATTGATTTTTAAATTTAGTTTCTTAAGTTTTCTGTGAATTTGGAGGAAATACACATTGCCTCAAGTCCATTGAGATCCACTACCAAATATTTTCTACTCAATCAATACACACACACACACACACACACACACACACACACACACACACTTATTTTCTTTTAACCTATCAACTCTGTTTTGTGATGATGATATTTTGATGACATGTGGCTTTCCATTTCAGAATGGTTAACATACCAGAGTTTTCATTAATCATTTCCTTCATGAGTCTTCTTGCAAAGGACAAATGCCAATCTCTAATTTGATATATAGTAAATGTAATATTATTTATTTTTAAAGTTTCTTCAGATAATGATATTTTACTTTCTAGAATTATATATGGAGAAAAAGTCAGCATTCTGGGTACACCAAGGTACTTCACAATTAATGGACTTATATCTGATAGACAGTTTATGTTCATTATCATAAGTATTGTTAATTTTCCAATACATTTGATGTCAAAATGAAGACTTTAGTTTTGTGAAGGTATTTCTTCACTTCTATCCGAGGATGGTGACACACAATCTTTGGTTGTGAAAATTGATGTCTTATATATGTGATGCTTGCCACTCACTGTATAGACATTTCTGAATGAAATATGTTATGGAAATTTATTTAAGGATTGTATGTACCTCAAATTGTGGTTCTGTACATAACTGAAGAGAGATTTCCTTCCAAGGAATGCTGATTCTTGAACACAGGTGTTAAATATTTTCTTATGAAAAAGGCAGGCTAATAAACATGTTCATAACCACCTAAAGTTAGATAAAACACTTACAGAATGCTGCACACATATTTCTTTTTTTCCATTGTTTTCAACAAAATGTATGCACATCATGACTGTGGTGCTGGAAACCGGATATAATACAAACAAAGTGTCACCTGAGACTGAGAAGCATTTGATTTGGATTACAGTAGCAGATTAGTATCCTGTTCTTTACTTTGATTTGGTTATAAGTTTTTGTGTTTGCATAAAGTAGGAATTCCAATATCAAAGAACTGCATAAATAAATTTTTAAAATTCATTGTAGTTTCTGAATTAATTGCCAATGACAGTCACTACTATCTGGCAATCAAAACACTGTGAGAATTAAATAAAATTTAAGATATTCATTCTAACTATTAAGTTCTTTAAAAATGTGTTAATAAAATTAATTGATTTTATGATTTATGAAATAATAATCATATATTTACGTGTTACAATATTCTACTTTAATATACATTTTATGTGATAAATGGAAATTAAAAAAACACAAATGATAGTACATGATATGACTAAATAAATAATTCTGCCGTGCGTTGGTAGCACATACCTTTAATCCGAGCACTTAGGAGGCAGAGGCAGGCAGATATTTGTGAGTTCAAGGACAGCCTGGTCTACAGAGCAAGATCCAGAAAGGTGCAAAGCTACACAGAGAAACCCTGTCTTGAAAAACCAAAAAATAAAAATAAAGAAAATAAATAATTATAAAATACAAGTTTATGCATTTTTTTATATTTCCCTAAAAAGTGTGATACCCTGTATGAGTAACTTTTAACTTTTATAATTTTTAAATTTTAACTTTCTACATATGACTTTTAAAAAAATATTTAGCAAAGTGTAATACTGAAATTCAATAAATGTCCAATAAAATATGTAGGGTCATTTTTTTCTACTGTTATAAAATTTAGGTGACTTAACCCAAGCACAGTTTTTATGATTTTCATAAACCGCTTGCTACATTTTCAGACTGGCATGAACCTCAAACACTGACTTTCTTACTATATCATCAGGCAAAATATTTTATTTAGTTTTCTTCATGCAAAAAACTATCTTATCCTATACTAGAAAAGTCTCCAGTTACCAAGTTTGTCCATATAATCAACTGATAAAATTTCAGTAAACGTCATGCATTTTTCAGTGTTTCTGTTTCAAACTCTTGGAAAACAGCTTCTAGAAACTTCTTATCCACTTATGATGAACAGGATGTGCAAACGTTCCCACATGGTTTATTGGTTGTAATGTCTGTGCAAATTTAGAATGAGGAGCCAAAATAACATAGAAAGACCATTAGCAGAATAGGTTTAATGTTTTACACACTTTTGCTTTCTTTTTCATTCTGAACCCAGTTTCCTGGAGAGAAGAAAAATTATCAGTTAACTTTAAGAATCCTTTCATAGAAGCATCTTTACCCTGGATTTGGCTCTGCAATGGTCTCGATGTTTCTGAAACAATAATACAAATATCAACCTCTCCTGAATTAGTTTACTTTTTAAAAACAGTTTGTTAAAGCTACCACAATGTAAAGTACTATGAGTATGAATTTAATGTACTGCATATATATTTAATCTCCTGACAGCATAAGATACTCACTTAATGATCTTATGATGGCATTATCAAATTTATGAAGCAGAATGTGGAGAGCTGGCATCTATCCTTTTGCCTAAACATGAGACAACAATAATTTTATTTTCATCTGTCGACATTGCATATACATCCTTTCTCTTTAACAGAGAGATAACCAGCAACAATATTTATCCACTATGAAGAATAGATAATTCAACTAAAATTTTCATGGCTGCTCCACAGATTGTTTGTGACCAAATTACAAATTTCTTCACATTACTGGAGGAGGCAAGAAGAACTGACAACAATGACACAGACACCAGGAATCCATTGAGACAAACAGCAAACTTGTTTATTCAATAACAGGGAAGGCCTTATATACTCTCTGCCTAGCACCTAGGCTCTGTCAAAATCTGGTGGCCTTGTGAGGTCACCCCTAATTGACTGGGCACCATCAGGAACTCTGACAGAGCCTGTTGCTAGGCTCTCAGGAAGACTCCAGGTTGGGTTGTAAATGTACAGCATGTGCATGCTTTGGCAACTGGTCTGACTCAATTTCCTCGACACCACAGGCCTGTCCTATCACATATCCAAACTTTATTTTATTATGTGGCACTCAATGGGAGTCAGAGTCCTTTGCTCCTGTCCTGTTGACCCTGCCTCAGCTTTCCAGTAACTGGAATGTGCCTGTCTTAGGTTGGCTTGCCAAACAAGGACTTACCCATCTGTGACAACCAGCTCTTGAAGAGTGTCCATCCCTGGGGAATCACCCGGTTGGGAGGGTCAGTCCTTTGGGATTTCAGAAAACCAGGCATGCACATGTTGGTAGTGGGCCATGAAATGGATGTCTAAGAGCCATTGACCTCTGTAGGTTCACCTCAGTCGTGCCTGTTGTTGTGGGACGTGTGGTGGAAGCCATTTAAAAAGGAGAGAGATTAAAAGTGCCACCCTCCAATCAGAACACAAGTGAGAATCCAGGAGGATCCAACAGCATTTCTATATCATGCAAAGAGTTTAAAAAATAGTCAAAGGCTATAACCCCTGCCCATGTCTGATTAATTTGGAAAATTTTGTGTGTTAGCTGTCATGGATAATATAGAAGCTGAGCTGACCAGGGTCCCTTAATATATTTTGGTAATAAAATAAAGAGTGGATATGTAGTAAGACAGGCCCACAGGGTTGAGGAAATTGGCCTTACTGCTTAAGAGCCAAACTTGAGTCTGCCTGAGGACCTGTCACAGGAGCTGTCAGAGTTATTAGTCCATGTCAGAGTTCATGATCCTGCAGAGTCTGACCGAGGACCTAGCAACAGTCCATATGAGAGGTCCTGTTTGTGTCCTGCGAAAGAGGGACCAGCACACAAACCTGCTAAATGAAAGCTCCTCATCCAAATAGTGTCATGTCAAATGAAGTAAAGGGAGCCTCCACAGTCATCAGAGGGGCAAAGAGAGCAAGAAAGGGGAGCATGCACATATCTTACGGAAATGGAGAAGGCACATGATTTTGAAATGACTGCTCACTGTTGTATTGTTTTTGATGGCACTTATGGTGTCTTCAATAGCTCTAAACATCCTCCATGCTGGTTCTTCAAACTGACCAAACACAAGTTGACTGCTCCATCTAATAAACCCTCTTTTATAATGTTTGTTGTATCATCAGCTTCCTGAGAATCCCAAACCATGTGGCATCTGTTAGCCATCATTCACACAACATTGTACCATGAAGGCTTTCATTTAAATTGATGTGAATCAATTGGTCAACAAATGACCAAAATGACAAAAGCTTTAAAACTTTTGTAGTGAGGTCCTCAAAGAGGTTTCGAAAGAATATCTACTAAAATAATTTAACTGACATTGAAATTGAAAATACAATATTTAACTGAGTGTTCAGAGTGCATATTCTCTTTCAGCCTTTAGAAAAATTTCGTACTTTCTACATAACAGCTGATAATTTAAAACTAATACAGGAGAATGGCCCACTAAAAATTTACGTACATCATATTCTACCGCACAATAATTATGCTGAAGTTGACATCACATTTTATATCAGGTAAGTTAAATTCATTCAAATACAGGAAGCAAAATATCGAATATTAACTAGTAGTGCACGACCACAATTTCCTTGACATTGTGTGAAATGAGGTCAGTGATGTCAGGTGGTTAATAATCACACATATATCATATCTTAATATCATATCAACAGAGGTCAGGTTGTGCTTATATGTTACTGAAGAATGCAGTAAAATGCAATTAAATCCATTGAGATGCCAGTGTCAGAAAGTGGTTCATCACATCTTTCACACTTCATAATTATTTTCATACAATTTTGTTGTTAATCTCTCAACTCCCAAGGATTTCTGCAGATACCAAGGAATGATGTAATCTTGGTGGTATTCTTCAACATCCCAGTTGCATGTTCTGCAAGGAGAACTTAGTCTCTGGAAGTAGAAGAGTATCTACTTAGACCATAATCCATATTCATCCACCTGATGAGTTGTGGAATTGGAGTCATACATCATCCCATCTACATATACATGTCAGTTTAACATATCTCTTATCTCATAAAAATTACATAAGCACATCAAAGCAAGATACCAAAACAAAGGTCATGTTTATACTCACAGCATTCAGTAGGAAGTTGTCAACTTCCAATATGCCTGCTTTTCACATTACCTGGGTTGGTGCACATGAGTCAACAAGATGAAACACATTGTATTGCCAGTTACCTGTATTTTTAATTCAAAGGTTGCATACAAAAGGTCTATGGGTGAAAATGGAGTTATTGTTATTTCATGTTTTAGGTAACAGGATGGATGTCAACTCTACACACTTCTGCTTCACAAATTTTTTACTTCCATTGTAAACACATCAGGTGAGTATCTTATGCTTTCAGGTGACTAAATATATATATGCGGTACATTAACTTCATACACTTAGTACTTAACAATGTGGTAGCATTAACAAACTGTTTAAAAAGTAAACTGATTCAGAAGAAGTTGATATTTGCATCATTGTTTCAGAAACATCGAGACCATTGCAGAGGCAAAGCCAGGGTGAAGATGCTTATGTGACAGCATTCACAAGGTTCCCTGATAAGTTCTCTACTCTCCCAGAAAACTGGGCTCAGAGAGGAAAAAGTGTAACCAGAGGTGTGTGAAATAGTAAATCTATTCTAATGGTCTTTCTACATCATTTTGGCTCCTCATCCTAAATTTCTACAGACATCACAGCCCATGAACCTTGTGGAACATTTGCCCATCATCTTAAGTGGATAAGAAGTTTCTAGAAGACGTTTTACAAGAGATTGAAAGAGAAACACTGAAAAATGCATGATGTTTAGTGAAATTATTATCAGTTGATTATATGGATAATCTTGGTAACTTGAGAGATTTCTAGTATAGGATAAGATAGTTTTTCCATGAAGAAAACTAAATAAAATATTTTGCCTGATGATACAGTAAGAAAGTCAGTGTTTGAGGTTCATGCCAGTCTGAAATAGTAGCAAGCAGTTTATGAAAATTATAAAAACTGTGCTTTGGTTAAGTCACTTAAATTTTATGAGAGTAAAAAAAAAATGACCCTACATATTTTATTGGACAGATATTGAATTTCAGTATTACACTTTGCTAAATAATTTTTTAAAACTCATATGTAGAATGTTAAAATTTAAAAATTTAAAAAATTAAAAGTTACACATGCTGGGTATCACACTTTTTAGGGAAATATAAAAATGCACAAACTTGTGTTTTAGAATTATTTATTTAGTCAAATCATGTACTATCATTTGTGTTTTTCAATTTCCATTTACCAAATAAAATGTATATTGAAGTAGAATTTTGTGACACACAATTACATATAATTATTATTTCATAAACCATAAAATCAATTAATTTTATTAACAAATTTTTAAAGAATTTCAAAGTTAGAATGAATGTCTTAAATTTTATTTAATTCTCACAGTGTCTTCTTGATTGCCAGATAGTAATGACTGTCATTGGCAATTAATTCAGAAACTACAATGAATTTTAAAAATTTATTTATGCAGTTCTTTGATATTGGAATTGCTACTTTATGCAAACACAAAAACTTATAATCAAATCAAAGAACAGAATACTAATCTGCTACTCTAATCCAAATGAAATGCTTCTTCTCAGTCTCAGGTGCCATTTTATTTGTATTATATCCGGTTACAAGCACCACGGTCATCATGTGCATGCATTTTCTGAAAAGAATGGAAAATACAGAAATATGTGTGCAGCATTTTGTAAGTGTAATATCTAACTTTACGTGGTTATGAACATGTTTATTAGTCTGCCTTTTTCATAAGAAAATATTTAACACCTGTTTTCAAGAATCAGCATTCCTTGGCAGGAAGTCTCTCTTCAGCTACGTAAAGAACCACAATTTGAGGTACATAGAATCCTTAAATAAATTTTCATATCATATTTCAGTCATAAATGTCTATGAAGTGAGTGGCAAGCATCACATATATAAGACATCAGTTTTCACATCCAAAGTTTTGTGTCACCATCTTCAAGAAGAAATGCAGAAATACCTTCACAAAACTAAAGACTTCATTTTGATATCAAATTTATTGGAAAATTAACAATAATTATGATAATGAACATAAATTGTCTATCAGATATAATTACATTAATTGTGAAGTACCTTGGTGTACCCAGAATGCTGACTTAGTCTCCATATATAATTATACGAAGTAAAATATCATTATTGAAGAATCTTTTAAAAAGTAACAATATTACATTTACTAGATATCAAATAAGAAATTTCCATTTTTCCTTTTCAAGAAGACTCTTGAAGGAAATGATTAGTGAAAACTCTGGTATGTTAACAATTCTGAAGTGGAAAGCCACATGTCCATCAAAATATCATCATCACAAATCAGAGTTGATAGGTTAAAAGAACAGAAGTGTGTGTGTGTGTGTGTGTGTGTGTGTGTGTGTGTGTGTGTGTGTGTTGATTGAGTAGAAAATAATTGGTAGTGGATCTCAATGGACTTTCAGCAATGTGGATTTCCTCCAAATTCACAGAACACTTAAGAAACTAAATTTAAAAATCAATAAAGTTATGTAGGTCTAGACAAAAAATTGAGATATTCATACTTCAGAAACAGCCATACTTCTAATGGTCATCTCTCTTTACTCCCTTATTTAATAAAGCAAAAATATCCAGTCTCAGTAAAGAATTATGGTACATCTATGTGAAAATGTCTCCTGTATATGGAATCCAAGAGAAAATATACAAGATATCATCAAAAACGGTAAATATTTCTGTTTCACAAAGAGGATATTGATCTGAAATAAGAGAAAATAATGAAATTTCTTGATTTCCATTTCCATTCTTGAAAAAAAATAAAATTATTGAGTAAAGAATGAAATTTTTAACTTTGTATATCTTGTACTTCACAGACACCTGTCCTCAATGAACCTATGGATTTGGTGAGTTAAAGTAAAATAAAAATCTTTGTCTGTCGGAATTCAATATAATAAACAAAACAAACATTTAAAGAAAATACTCTATCCAAAAAAATAACAAGTGCTGTGGATATCACTCTATGTAAATAAAACACTGATGGCCAATGACCAGGCAGGAGGTAGGTGGGACAAGGAGAGAGGAGAATTCTGGGAAGCGGAAGGCTGGAGAGAGAGACTGCAGCCACCGCCAGGAGAAGAGCATGTAGAGACGCCGGTAAGCCACCAGCCACGTGGCAAGCTATAGATTTATAAAAATGGGTTAATTTAAGATAAAAGAACAGTTAGCAAGAAGCCTGCCACGGCCATACAGTTTATAAGTGATATAAGCGTCTGAGTGATTATTTTATAAGTGGATTGTGGGACTGTGGGGCTTGGGGAACCTGGAGAGAAGCTCTCCAGCAACAAATGGCGCCCAATGGCTCGAGTTTCCACCTTAAACCTGAGAATATTTAATAACCAATTCTAAACAGAGCCAAAACCAGGTTCCTGCTTCTTGTCTCATATGAGCAGCTAGACGCCGCAAAACGCAGGTTTGAACACTGGCGGGTTCCTGGCGGGTGCGTTTGACCGGCAGTATGGCGGAAATGAGGCATCTGCCAGCGTCAAATTAAGCTGTGTGGTAGATTTAGTCTTTACTAGTATTTAAAAAAAAAAAAAAAGAGGTTTCTGGGCTACATGCTGCTTTGATAAAAGCTTAGACCCACTATTTCTGAGACTTGATGACTCCCAGAGCTGGCGGAAAACGTACCACTGCCATGTTGGGAAGCTGAAGTGGGCGGAGCCAGCAGCCACAGCGCCGTTTCAGGCTTACAAGGGTGCAGTTTAAAGCAATAGGCTCAAGGCTCAAGGTAATATAAAACATAAGCCACATAAAGATGGCTACCACACAGGGAATCTGGATTATGTTCTCTTTGATATTCATAACTAAAGAAAAATATTTGATTACAAAAGCTGTTGAGTTATGCCAAAATGTATATTTTAAAGGTACCTTGACTTCAAAATTTGGATATAAGGATATGTTACTTTGGAAAAGAGGTTCTGCTTTTGTTTCCACAGAAAGCCAGAGGCTGTGGACTTGTTCCAGATTAAGATACATCAGGTTTCACCAGCCAAGACCCCCTGAAAGGACTCCGATGACACCATGGCTCAGATGATCCAACATCCAGATCGGTTTCAAGGCAACTGGTTCACACAATACAGCCTCACGGACTACCCCAAAGGTCTAAAATTTTCTTTGCGTCCCCATAAGATACAGCGCCCCCTCCAGCAGGAAGTAGTAAGAAATGCTACGCCCAAATTCCCAAATATACCAAGCTGGCTTTAGAGGTGGAATTGGCTCACTCCCCCTCTAAACCCAGACATATTGCTTTAAAAAAAAAATGGTTAAGTGATTCTTGTGTCCCAAATCAGAAGAGCCCTCTGGTGTGGGACAGAGAAAAACCAATATTTTTATTTAAAACAGGTTGATTATAAATGTGATCTCTTTCTAAAAAAGAAAAGGGGATATGATATGGATATATAGGATATGGAGATGATAAGATAAAAGGGTAGATTAATGAACCTACTTTTAAAGAATAACTTGTTTAAAATGTTTTACATTGGTATAGATTTTAGTTTATGTTTAAAATGTTTTACATTGGTAAAAATTTTAGTTTATTAATACAAACTTGAAGTTAATTTTGTTATACTGTATATATATATTTCTATTCTTGTTTGAGGTATTATGTTTTAACTCATTTAAAATTGTAATGGATGATTAAAAATAGATTAATAATCAGTCATCTATGATAATCATATTTGTAGCCATGTTAGTTAAGTCTTCTAGGTATACATAGATATATTTCAGATAGATAGGTAATCTTCAAACACTTCATAGACCTAGAGAATATGGCATTTAAATAACTTAGAATTCTGTTGACGTGAGACACAATTGCTCCTGGCTGCACCAATTGATCCGAGAGAATGTTGGGCTTCTAAGACATTTTCATTTGGAAGTTTGTCTTTTTGACACAAAATGACCTACTGGGCAAAGAACTGCCCTTGCCTTGATGGCTGACAGTAAAAATGCAATGCTGTCCTTTCTGGACAAGTGGGACACAAGAAAAGCGACCACTGTACTCTGCCAAGACAGGGTAAGATGGTCTCTTAAAATTCCTGCTTCTAAAAATGGTCTGTCAGATACTCTAGGCCTGTAGCCAATTTGAATGCACCAACAATGCTGAGAAACATCAGGTGACTGTCCAGGCTGCCAGCTGTCTTGGTCTACTCTTGCAAGATTCCCGAAGTTGCTTGCATCCGTCTACCATTTCTCAGGTACCATTATGTTCCTTCTCAGGTCTTTGATGTGGTTGAAGGTTAGATAGTCGTAATTTCTTCAGTTATGATAAAAGATAAGTTAGCTATAAAACCTTAAACTCACAAATATAAGATAGATAGGACATCTTCTTTAATATTGTAACTATAATTCTTGCTCGGTAATTGTTTTGTTATATGTAATTTTACCATGTTAAAGTTAAAACCTTCCTTTTTAAAAAAAGAAGAAAGGGGAAGTGCTGTGGATATCACTCTATGTAAATAAAACACTGATGGCCAATGACCAGGCAGGAGGTAGGTGGGACAAGGAGAGAGGAGAATTCTGGGAAGCGGAAGGCTGGGAGAGAGAGACTGCAGCCACCGCCAGGAGAAGAGCATGTAGAGACGCGGTAAGCCACCAGCCACGTGGCAAGCTATAGATTTATAAAAATGGGTTAATTTAAGATAAAAGAACAGTTAGCAAGAAGCCTGCCACGGCCATACAGTTTTATAAGTGATATAAGCATCTGAGTGATTATTTTATAAGTGGATTGTGGGACTGTGGGCTTGGGGAACCTGGAGAGAAGCCCTCCAGCAACAAACAAGTATATATTATGGGAATACTTTTACAATAATACAAAAAAGGAAGAAACATTAAAACATCAATAAAAACAAAAACTATACCTGAAATCATTAAGAAAATATTCCTATGCATTTTAAAGATCATAGAGTTCTACAGTCTCTTTTATTTATTATGTATGAGATGTAAATAAAAAATAAAATTGTCTGAGGGACTGAAATCACTTCATTTCAAGGTCAAATGAAGAAATATCATGAGCAATGAATCATTATATATGATGAACACATCTGCTTAAGTGTTGAATGTGCTACACTGACTAGACTTAACAACTCACAATCTAAAGGGGATTTGAATTTATGAAACTTCCATATATATTTTTCTGTACTAAATGCAAACAAGCACTTGATAAAATAAGGTTTCTTATGTCTAAAATCATCAGAATTGTGCAAATATTAAATCTTTAATCTAGTCCCTATGATCAAATTTCTGCTCATTAATTCCATCATTCTGCACCGCATCTCTCAAACATGGATTTCTATATGTTCTATAAAACTTACTGTATTCGTTTGCATTTGATATATTTCCATTGATGTTTCTAATTTGAAATTTGTAATTTCACAGGTTTCAAGATTGATACGACTTGCTACATATCTGTCCATGGCATCTAATTCACAAATGTGAAGGTGGACCCATCTTTCTTTCCCAATTGTGCATTCACCTTTCTCGTGTAGTTCAGATTATTCACACTGTTCTTTCCTCAAGTTTCTTCCCTTACCCTGTTTAGTAGAATTTTCCTTCTCTGTGAATGAGTGAATAAATTTCATCTTCTGGCATAAACTTTAAAAAATTTATTGTGTTATTTAGATCCTCAGTATGGGACTCGTTTTTATATGAATGTGTGTATAGAGTGTGTGTGCATGGCCATGTTGGTACAGTCTTTGTGTGTATTTTATATCAAGGTCTTTGTGTGCAGAACAAGCATAAAATCTAGGTTTCAGTTCTTACTATCTACCTTCCTCTGGGAGCTAGGCATCAAAATCAGATTGTCAAACATAAGAATCCAAAGCTTTGCTGGGCAGTTTTAGCACACGCCTTTAATCCCAGCACTCAGAAGGCAGAGCCAGGTGGATCTCAGTGAGTTTGAAGCCAGCCTGGTCTACAGAGTGAGATCCAGGACAGGCACCAAGACATCATAGAGAAACCCTGTCTCAAAAACAAACAAACAAACAAAACAAACAAAAAATCCAACACTTTACACACTGGACAATCTTATTGGTCTATGTCACATTTTAATTGAATCAAATTTTCTGACTGCCACAGTCGTGCACAATATTGGCTGCACTTCAATATTTACATGGAAAACTGTGTGAGTGTGTGTGGGGGTTGACTGTGAAGTTGATATCAAATGATCTTCCAGACTTAAGACTGCTGATTTATATAGAGTTTAAATCAAAATATAAGTCAATTTGAAGGCTCAGTGCCTAGCACTAATGGAATAAAGCCATCTGATTGGATCCAACAAAACACGATGTGTATTCCATAAACACATGATGAAAGATCTTGTAACCATGACAATTAACTGGATTGGAGTAAAAATATTCAAAACAGGAGTCATGGGTTGTACCTAGGGTCTAATATCTCCCAAATAATGAGCTTTAGCTGAGAATTACACAACCTGACATGTATATATTTCTGCAGAACTGGCCTCAAAACCAATTAGAAAAGTATATTTTTCTACAGTAAAAATTATATGATAAAATTCAAATATTCAAAACTGAGTGCACCTTGTCAGGGGCGACTGTAGTAGCATTCAGGATTAAGTGCTAAGTAAAACCATGGATTTCCTTTCTACTCTTAAGTAATGAATGTTTTATACCTTCAAATGTGATATTATCCAGCAATGCCATGAATGTCTATCAACTTTCTCCAATTTTGATTATTTTGGGTCAATATGTACTTACTTTCCTTCCCACAGACACCCCTGCTTCTCCATAAAGTTTCAGTAGATCTTTATCTACTATACTTTCTTATCTGGTGTGTACTACTATGCCCATTAACTGAATGAGTTTTGTGGTTTAATGATGGTATATTTTCTTGACTATCCCTCATACATTCAACATTTTGTTTACTTCATCAATGGACATCTCATTTCCCCTCTCACATTGCTAATTTAACACTCCAACCCTGAATTTTATTTTCTAATGACAATGTTTTTCTTTGTTTCCTGTTCCCTATGTGTTAAGCTACTTACCCTCAGTGGGCAGTTTCTAGTGGAGCACTCATTTTAACTCCAGAATAAATAGGCAAAATAAAAATATTGAAACCTGGTGTCTACATATGAGAACTTTATCTATAATTAGAGTAGCTCACAAGTCCGTAGTCAACAATATTCTTATTTGGGGTTCGCCCAGTAGTAATTGCAAACAGAAATTTTAATTGGACTTGACAATGATTATTATGTCTTAACTGCTATTTTAAATGACGTCATTTTTTAAAAGGGCACAAACTCAAAAGGCATTTGACTAAACATATATTCTCATCTTGACTCAGCACACAAGACATTGAGTAATAAAGAAATTTCATAAGGACCCTCTGAAAGGCATCTATGGAATCACACTACAGTCTGCGGTACTATTTTTCTTGATCCACAGAATGTTGAGAAAATTAACCAACTTCAACAGAAAAAAAGTACTGTTTTTATCCAATTTCTGGCATGAGCCCTAATAAAATTCTTCAAAGAACTCTTTTGAAACCTCTTTGAGGACCTCACTACAAATGTTTTGTAGCTTTTGTATTTTGGTCATTAGTATTCAATACAAGCATTCGTGCTACAGTGTTTTGTAAATGAGGGCTGACAGATGCCACATTGTTCGGAATTCTCATGAAGCTGATGGATATAACACATTATAAGAGAGGGTTTATTAGATGGATCAGTCAACGTGTGTTTGGTCAGTTTGAAGAACTCTGCCTGGAGGAAGTGTTGGTCTTTTGAAGACACTGTAAGTGCCATCAAAAACAATACAATGGTAAGCGGCCATTTCATAATCATGTGCCTTTTCCATTTGCATAAGATATGTGTGTGCTCCCTTTCAGGCTCTCCTTGCCCCTCTGATTACTGAGGAGCCTCTCTTTTCCTCATTTGACATGACATCATTTGGAAGAGGAGTGTTAGTTTAGCAGGCTTGTGTGTCATCTCTTTTCTTTCATTTTTTTGTATTTATTTTACAATACTACTCAGTTCTACATAATAGCCACAGATTCCCTTGTTCTGTTCTCTCCCTTCCTGCCCCCCTCCCCTTGCCCCAGCCCACTCCCATTCCCACCTCTTCCAGATCAAGGTCTCCCCCGAGGACTGGATCGACCTGATAGACTCAGTCCAGGCAGGTCCAGTCCCCTCCTCCCAGATTGAGCCAAACGTCCCTGCATAAGTCCCAGGTTTCAAACAGCTAACTCATGCAACGAGCCCAGGACCTGGTACCACTGCCTAGATGCCTCCCAAACAGATCAAGCCAATCGACTGTCTCACCTATTCAGAGGGCCTGATCCAGTTTGGGCCCCTCAGCCTTTGGTTCATAGTTCATGTGTTTCCATTAATTTGGTTATTTGTCCCTGTGCTTTATCCAACCTTGGTTTCAACAATTCTCGCTCATATTAAACCCTCTGCTTTTCTCACTAATTAGACTCCCAGCTCTCCACCAGGGCATAGCTGTGGATGTGTGCATCCAGATTCCTCAGTCCTTGGATGGGGTTTATGGCACAACTATTAGGGTGTTTGGCCATCCCATCACCAGAGTAGGTCAGTCCCGGCTGTCTCTCGACCATTGCCATCAGTCTTTTCTGGGGGTATCTTTGTGGATTTCTGTGGGCCTCTTTAGTTCTTTGTTTCTTCCTTTTCTCATGTGGTCTTCATTTACCATGGTCTCCTATTCCTTGTTCTCCCTCTCTTTTCTTGATCCAGCTAGGATCTCCTGCTCTCTTTCCCTTGGCCTTGCCCTTCATTGTTCACACTCATATCCAGGCTGTTCATGTAGATCTCTTCCATTTCTCCGTGTCTTTCTTGGGGTCCCATTTTCCAGGTAGCCTCACTGGTGATGTGAGTAGCAGTCCAGTCATCCTTGTTTTGTGTGGTCATCTCTTATTGGCTGGGCTTATCAAGACCTCTGACATGGACTGGTGCTAGGTACTTCGGCAGACTCTGAAGGATCAGGAACTCTTGACATCGACCAGGAACTCTGACAGTGACTCTTGCTAGGTCCTCAGGCCAACTCTGACATGGACTAGGAACTCTGCCAGCTCCTGTTGCTAGGTCATCAGACAGACTCTGAACACTCTGGAACTCTGACATTGACTAGGAACCCTGATGGCAACTGCTGCTAGGTCCTCAGGCAGACTCAAGTTTGGCTCTCAAGGAGTAAGTTATTTGCATTTCTTGGCTACTAGTCTGAGCCAATTTTCTCAAACCTGTGGGGCTGTCCTACTACATATCCACCATTTATTTTATTACCAATATATAATATGGGACCCTAGTCAGCTCAGCTTTTATATTACCCATGACAGCTAACACACACAATTTTCCAAATTAGTCAGAAATGGGCAGAGGTTGTGGCCTTTGACTATTTTCTAAACTCTTGGCATGATATAGAAAGGCTGATGGATCCCTCCTGGATTCTAACTTGTGTTCTGAATGGCGGATGGCACTTTTAATCTCCCCCCTTTTTTATTGGCTTCCACCACACATCCAGCAACAATGGAAGCCACTTAGGTGACTCTACAGAAGTCAATTGCTCTTAGACATCCATCTCATGGCCCTCTAAAGACATGTTCATGCCTGCCTTTCTGAAATCCAAAAGTCCTGACCCTCCCAACCTGGGGTGACTCCTCTGGGATGGATGCTCTTCAAGTGCTGGTAGTCACAGATGGGTAAGACATTGCTTGGCAAGCCACCCTAAGTCAGGCACAGTCCAGTTACTGGGAAACTTGAGGCCGGGTCAACAGGACAGGAACAAAGGACTCTGACTCCCATTGAACCCCCTCGTAATAGAATGAAAGGGTAGATATGTAGTAGGCCAAGCCCATAGGATCAAGCATATTAGGTCAGACCAGTTGTCAATTATGCACATGTCGTACTTTTTATGAGTCAACCTGGAGTCTGCTGAGGGCCTAGAAACAGGCACTGTCAGAGTTCCTGATTGTGCCCAGCCAATGGGGGATGACCTCACAAGACCCCCGATTGTGACACAGCCTGGGTGCTTGGAGGATATAAAGCCTTCCCTGTTATTGAATAAGCAACTTTGCTGTTTGCCTTCAATGGACTCCTTGTGTCTATGTCATTAATGCTGTGTCTTCTCACCCCTTCCCATAAGGGAGCTGCTAGTTTCCACTAACACCTCCCCCACTCTGATTTCAATTCTTCATCACATTCTGCAATCGTCTTATATATACAGATTCTCTAGTAAGTCTGAATATTTTTATTGATTTGATTTCTTGAGTTCAATATGTATATTTTGGACATTACACTTTTATCTGTTCATAATTTTTGTTTTATTTATCTGAGTTCTTGTGTTCAATATGTATATTTTGTATATTAGACTGTTATCAAATGACAATTTTTGTTTTATTTAATTTACTGTGTTCAATAAGTATATTTTATATTGGACATTTATGACATGAAAATTTCATTTCCTTTTTTAAACTTCTTTGGAACAATATGTATATTTTGGACATTAGAGCTTTATCAGTTGATAATTTTTTTTTAATTTCTTCTTTGTAAAAAGAAAATTTTGATATGACTTTTATCACATGTGAATATTTTTGTTGTTCTGATTACTTGCATTCAATATGTATGTTTTGAATATTAGTTCTTCATCAGATAAGAAATTTTGTTTTATTTTTCTACTTTTTTTTTTTTTCGAGACAGGGTTTCTCTGTGTAGCTTTGCGCCTTTCCTGGAGCTCACTTGGTAGCCCAGGCTGGCCTCGAACTAACAGAGATCCGCCTGGCTCTGCCTCCCGAGTGCTGGGATTAAAGGCGTGCGCCACCAACGCCGGCTATTTTTCTACTTTCTTGTGTTCAATATGTTTTTTTTGGATATTAGACCATTATCAGATGAGAATTTTTGTTTTATTTATCTAAAATCTTGTGCTGAATATGGATATGTTCGACATTAGACTTTTATCAGATGAGAATTTTGTTTTATTTAATTTCTTGTATTTAATAATGTATTTTGAATATTAGATTTCTATCAGATAAAAAATTTTTTTATTTAATTTCTTGGGTTTAACAAGTACATTTTTGATATTAGACCTTCATCAGTTGACAACTTTTGCTTTATTTGTCTAATTATATTCAATATGATATTTTTGATATTAAACCTTTATCAGATGACAATTTTTGTTTTTTTAATTTCTAGGGTTCAATAATATATTTTGTATATTAGAAATTTATCAGATGAGAAATTTTGTTTTATACATTTGATTTCTTGGTTTGAATATGTATATATTAGATATAAATTTTTTATCTGGTGAGATTAGGAAATGTAGTTCTGATCATGTAGAGAAAGGCACCATGCTAATGTATTTCTCATGACGTTGAGAAAGGCACTGTGGGTAATGTAGTTCTGATGATGTAGAGAAAGGCACTGTGGGAAATGTAGTTTTGACAACACAGAAAAAGGCACTGTGGGAAATGTAGTTGTGATGAACAGAGAAAGGTAGTGTTGGCAAGGTAGTTTTCATGACACAGAGAAAGGCACTGTGGGAAATGTATTTTTGATGATATTGAGAAAGGCAATGTGGAAAATGTATTTCTGATGATATTGAGAAAGGCACTGTGGGTAATGTAGTTCTGAGGATGTAGAGAAAGACACTGTGGGAAATGGAATTCTGACAATGTAGAGAAAGGTGCTGAGGGAAATGTAGTTCTGATGAAACAAAAAATGGCACTGTTGCAAATGTAGTTCTGATGATGTAGAGAAAGGCACTGTGGGAAATGTAGTTCTGAAGATATTTAGAAAGGGACTGTGGAAAGTGTAGTTCTGATGATGTAAAGAAAGGCATGGTGGGAAATATAGTTCTGATGACACAGAGAAAGGCAGTTTGGGAAATGTCATTCTGATGACTTAGAGAAAGGTTCTTTGGAAATGTAGTTTAATGACGTAGAGAAAGCCACCTGGGAAATGTAGTTCTGATGACACAGAGGAAGCAACTGTAGGAAATGTAGTTCTGATTCCGTAGAGAATATTGCCCTCTGGGAAATATAGTTCAATGATGTAAGTAAGGGCACTGTGTGAAATGTTCTTTTGATGAAATAGAGAATGGCACTGTGGGAAATGTAGTTCTGATGACGTAGAGAAATGCCCCATGGGAAGTGTTCTTCTGATGACACAGAGAAAGATATTGTGGGAAATGAAGTTCTGATGATGTAGAGAAAGCACCTGTGGGAAATTTAGTTCCTAGGACATAGAGAAAAGCCCTGTGGAAAATATAGTTCTGAAGATGAGGAGAAAGCACTGTGGGAAATGTAGTTCTGAAGAAATAGGGAATGTCCATTGTGGCACATGTAGTTCAGATGACACAGAAAATTCCCTGTGGGAAATGTAGTTCTGATGATGTAGAGGACGGCACTGTGGGAAATGTAGTTCTGAAGAAATAGGAAATGTGCATTGTGGGAGATGTAGTTCAGATGACACAGAAATTTCCCTGTGTGAAATGTAGTTCTGATGATGTAGAGAAAAGAACTGTCAGAAATGAAGTTCTGATGATGTAGAGGACAGCACTGTGCGAAAGGTAGTTCTGACACACAGAGAAAGTCATTGTGGGAAATGTAGTTCTCATGACACTGTGCTGGCTTTACATTTCTTCTACATTCCTTCTTTTGCTTGGATGAAATATCTGAATCAAAATTAACTCAGCAGGACGATGTTTATTTAATATTCATAGTACTAGGGTGCATTAGACTTAAACGTCCAGGTCAGAGTCAATTATTGGGGAAAGTTAAGGCTGGAAATGGAAGTGATGTCTCCTTGTTCTCCCAGGATGCTCTTTCCTCCATGGGGAATCCGAGTTCTATGGAGGAGGCTCCTGGCTGTCCAGGTCTCTGGTCACTCAGCCTCATGCTTTGCTTGCATTCTTTTTTCTGTCTTTTACTGTATTAAAAATATATTTATTAATATAACATTATTAATGTTAACATGTCGGGTGGTGGAGCACAGTCCCACGTGATCTGAGTATTTTGCATTCTCTTGCAGTCCAGGCCCACATGGGTGATGGTGCTGTATGAACCATTGTCCTCAGGCAGACTCTGCTTGATCAGGTATTCTGACATGGACTAATAACTCTGACAGCTCTTGTGGCTAGTCCCTCAGGCAGACTCAAGTTTGGCTCTTAAGGAGTAAGGCCCAAAATCTCAACCCTTTAGGCCTGTTCTACTACATATCCACCCTTTATTTTATTACCAAAATATATTAAGGGCTCCTGGTCAGCTCAGCTTCTATATTATCCATGACAGC
This sequence comes from Peromyscus leucopus, assembly GCF_004664715.2. Lineage (NCBI taxonomy): Eukaryota > Metazoa > Chordata > Mammalia > Rodentia > Cricetidae > Peromyscus > Peromyscus leucopus. The sequence continues at coordinate 99,143 of NW_023505123.1, read as the reverse complement.
TAACACACAAAATTTTCCAATTAAATCAGACAAGGGCAGAGGTTATGGCCTTTGACTATTTTTTTATTTTTGGCATGATATAGAAAGGCTGTTGGATCCCTCCTGGATTCTCACTGTGTTTTTTGATGGGTGGGTAGTTCTTTTAATCTCTCTCCTTTTTAAGTGTCTCCCACCACACATCTGGCAACAACTGGTGCCATTGAAGTGACTCTACATACATTACTCAGGTCAATTGCTCTTAGACATCTATCTCACGGCCCTCCACAGACCTGTGCATGCCTGGCTTTCTGAAATCCCAAAGGCCTGACCCTCCCAACCCAGGGTGACTCCCCAGGGATGGACGTTCTTCAAGGGCTGGTAGTCACAGACAGGTAAGACCTTGCTTGGCAAGCCAACCTAAGACAGGCACAGTCCAGTTACTGGGAACCCTGAGGCGGGGTCAACAGGACCAGAGCAAAGGACTCTGACTCCCACTGAGTGCCACATAATAAAATAAAGGGTGGATATGTAGTAGGACAGGCCATAGGATCAACAAATTGGCTCAGACAAGTTGCCAAGTATGCACATGTCGTACTCCTTATGAGCCAACCTGGAGTCTGCTGAGGGCCTAGCAACAGGCTCTGTCAGAGTTCCTGATTGTGCCCAGCCAATGAGGGATGACCTCACAAGGCACCCAGATTGTGACACAGCCTGGGTGCTGGGAGGAGAGTATATAAGGCCTTCCCTGTTATTGAATAAGCAACTTTGCTGTTTGCCTTCAATGGACTCCTGGTGTCTGTGTCATTGATGCTGTGTCTTCTCACCCCTCCCCTAAGGGAGCTGCTAGTTTCCACTAACACCTCCCCCACTCTGATCCCAATTCTTCATCACAATCTGGAATAGTCTTATATTTACAGATTCTCTAGTAAGTCTGAATATTTTTATTTATTTGATTTCTTGCGTTCAATATGTATATTTTGGATATTAGACTTTTATCTGTTCATAATTTTTGTTTTATTTATCTGAGTTCTTTTGTTCAATATGTATATTTTGTATATTAGACCTTTATCAAATGACAATTTTTGTTTTATTTGATTTCCTGTGTTCAATAAGTATATTTTATATTGACCTTTATCACATGAGAATTTTATTTCCTTTTTTTAACTTCTTTGGAACAATATGTATATTTTGGACATTAGAGCTTTATCAGGTGAGAATTTTTGTTTTTTTTAATTTCTTCTTTGCAATAAGAAAATTTTGATATATGACCTTTATCACATGTGAATATTTTTGTTTTTCTGATTACTTGCATTCAATATGTATATTTTGGATATTAGTTCTTCATCAGATGAGAATTTTTGTTTTATTTATCTACTTTCTTGTGTTCAATATGTTTATTTTGGATATTAGACCATTATCAGATGAGAATTTTTGTTTTATTTATCTAATATCTTGTGCTGAATATGGATATGTTTGACATTAGACTTTTATCAGATGAGAATTTTTGTTTTATTTAATTTCTTGTATTTAATAATATATTTTGAATATTAGATTTCTATCAGATAAAAAATTTGTTTTATTTAATTTCTTGGGTTCAACAAGTACATTTTTTGATATTAGACCTTCATCAGTTGACAACTTTTGCTTTATTTGTCTAATTATATTCAATATGATATTTTTGATATTAAACCTTTATCACTTGAAAATTTTTGTTATTTTAATTTCTAGGGTTCAATAATATATTTTGTATATTAGAACTTTATCAGATGAGAAATTTTGTTTTATACATTTGATTTCATGGTTTGAGTATGTAAATTTTATTTATAAATTCTTTATCAGGTGAGATTAGAGAAATGTTGTTGTGATTGTGTAGAGAAAGGTACCGTGGAAATGTATTTCTGATGACGTTGAGAAAGGCACTGTGGGAAATGTAGTTGTGATGAACAGAGAAAGGTACTGTTGGCAAGGTAGTTTTCATGACTCAGAGAAAGGACCTGTGGGAAATGTATTTCTGATGATATTTAGAAAGGCCCTGTGGGAAATGTATTTCTGATGATGTAAGGAAAGGCATGGTGGGAAATATAGTTCTGACGACACAGAGAAAGGCAGTTTGGTAAATGTCATTCTGATAACTTAGAGAAAGGTTCTTTGGAAATGTAGTTTTGATGACGTAGAGAAAGCCACCTGGGAAATGTAGTTCTGATGACACAGAGGAAGCAACTGTAAGAAATGTAGTTCTGATTCCGTAGAGAATATTGCCCTCTGGGAAATATAGTTCAATGATGTAAGTAAGGGCACTGTGGGAAATGTACTTTTGATGAAATAGAGAATGGCACTGTGGCAAATGTAGTTCTGATGATGTAGTGAAGTTCCCTGTGGGAAGTGTTCTTTTGATGACACTGAGAAAGATATTGTGGGAAATGAAGTTCTGATGATGTACAGAAAGAACCTGTGGGAAATTTACTTCTTCCGATATAGAGAAAAGCCCTGTGGAAAATATAGTTCTGAAGATGAAGAGAAAGCACTGTGGGAAATGTAGTTCTGAAGAAATAGGGAATCTCCATTGTGGGAGATGTAGTTCAGATGACACAGAAAATTCCCTGTGTGAAATATAGTTCTGATGATGTAGAGAAAAGAACTGTCAGAAATGTAGTTTTGATGATGTAGAGGACAGCACTTAGGGAAAGGTAGTTCTGACCACACAGAGAAAGTCATTGTGGGAAATGTAGTTCTCATTACACTGTGCTGGCTTTGCATTTCTTCTAGATTCCTTCTTTTGCTGGGATGAAATATCTGAATCAAAATCAACTCAGCAGGATGGTGTTTATTTAATAATCATAGTAATAGAGTGTATTAGACTTAAACGTCCAGGGCAGAGTCAATTATTGGGGAAAGTTAAGGCTGGAAATGGAAGTGAGGTCTCCTTGCTCTCCCAGGATGCTCTTTCCTCCCTGGGGAATCCGAGTTCTATGGAGGAGGCTCCTGGCTGTCCAGGTCTCTGGTCACTCAGCCTCATCCTTTGCTTGCATTCTTTTTTCTGTCTTTTAATGTATTATTAATATATTTGTTAATATAACATTATTAATGGAGTATTAATGTCAACATGTTGGGTGGTGGAGCCCAGACCCACGTGATCTGAGTATCTTGCATTCTCTTGCAGTCCAGGCCCACCTGCCTGGACAATGGTGCCTGTGCCATGAGCGAGGTCCTTGAACCTTCGTCACAATCAGGTCAGTTCTTGGGTTGTGTCACTAAATCACAGTCAGGGCCATCCTTCATAAACATGACAATACACCGAGTGATAAGAAAAATTAATGGATTTAGAGTTTTTTGAGCTGAAATTAAATTTTTAAATTTTTTGAAGTTAAATGTTATGACATTGAATAATAATTCTGTAGATAGCATGTCTTTAAAGTGACCACGTGCATACCCCATCATTTTCATAAAGATTTATTAATTTCATTTTATGAATGAATGCATGTGTTACATGAACCATTGACACAGTTTGGCTTCATGCACTGTTGCATAGTTTCCACAGGGATCCCTAAAGTGAATACTAAACAACAGGCTTCTAAAATTGAAAGAATCATTTTAAATCTTTAAAAGTTTCTTTACAGCATTCAAATAAAGAAAATATGTGCAAATTTCCTTTAGCATGTGTGTTCCTGATATGATCTTTCATAAATATAAGGATACGGATGTCAGAGAATGTGGCCACGATTTGAACATGTGTAGTTCATAGGATTCTTTCAAACCTGCAAGGTCGATTCCCCAGCTAATTTTAAGCTGCACTTCACCCTCAGATTATGAGGTAAGGAAATATTCTAAGCACAAAACCACATGGCCTATCTGGGTGCCTGAAAACGTCCATAAAATTAGAACCAGGTATGGAAAGATGGCTGAGTGGTTAGACTTCCTGTTGCCTCCAAGACACAGGATTCTCAGCTTCCTTTCAAGCACCATGATGGTCTGCAGGCTGGCATGCTCCCCACCATGATGAAAAATGTAAATAAGCCATCCTAATTGAATATATTAATATATTTAGTATATTTCCATTGTATAAATGTAAAATTCATATTCCTTAATGTTAAACTCCAGGATGATTTTTTGACCACAGAAAGGTCACAGAGCAGATGAGGGAATCAGTGATGTGTGCTTCATCAAGGCACATAATTTCTCTGCTACGCATCTGTGATAGCGTTAAAATGTGCATATGAAAATTGTCATCTTCATTGTTTACAAAGTAACAAGCTCTACTCATTAAAATTGCCTCTTTAGACAATCTTAGAAATCATGGTAGAATTTTCCCCTTTGGAACATTCAGTTCACCATTAAGTCCAATAGCAGAGTGAATATCATAGGTTATTGCTCAGAACCTATGAATTTCTAATGATGCAAATAATAACATAAATTGGCAATTTAAAAAGTGAAGTTTGAAACTCCTCTCCTTTATATAGCAGAGGATCCAAGAGTACAGTCTCATCATTGTCCTTCAAAGTTATATAATGTGTTTCCTCGTGTATTTGACAATAAGTCACATCATGCCAGACTTCCCTGAATGAAAATGTCATTGACAAAATGTAACAGTGTCAATCTAAGTCCTGGACTGACTGCCAAACAGGACACTCTGACAAGTAAACAAGCTTCCAAAATGAACCACACTTTATATTGCATTCGACCCACGAAGGGAAACAGATGGAAAGTGTTTTAGTTGATATCCTCTGTAACGACTGAAATACGGATCATTTCTCAAGAAGCTGGAAACTGAGACATAGAAAAATGAAGATTCTTCTGTTAACTGCTGTCATCGGCTTTGCTTGCACAGAAGAGGTACTTAATATTGGTTAAATTTATTTTTCCTAAAGCAGAGCAGCTTGCAATATTGTCGTAGACAGTGCAGCAATCCTTATCAATCAGTCTAAAGCAGCAGTTGTTATATTCACAGTAATTCTATCCATCAGAGAAAATGAATTTAACGTCTTCTAGTTTTAACAATGCTTGAGATTATAATAATTCAGTGCAAATATATGGTTTGTGTATTTGTATGGTTATACATGAAAGACATTGTGATAGTATGCATTTTATAATTTTTTTAAAAAATAGAGCACAAGGCATATATAGGATTATTCAAATAAATATGAATTCAATTACTCCTCCTCTCCAAAAATGTCTTATATGTTTGAATAGCCATTTTAATTAGTGTAATATTGCTGAAGTCTGTCTGTAGTAAGACCTTCTGTTGGATTTACTTAAAAACAATCATAAATTTAAGAACATAGAAATACGTTATAAAGGAAATATATTTTAATAAGGGTAGGTATAACATGTAGGTTCCTGTGTAGGAATGACATTTTGTCTCAAAATGTACAGTAAATAAAATTTATTTGTGGGGAAATACTGGTAATAAAAAATGTGATTGCTTACTTTTGAGTCATTTGCTAGTACTGTGAGAACCCTTCTTTGCTGACTGGGAATTTTCAGAGAATCCCCCATGTTCATAGGCTAAATAGTTTATCTCCTACTTTCAACCTAACACTGCTGACTGGAATACTTCAATTGATAAAATAATCATTAACTTCAGTGTCCTTTCTATTGCTTTTGCTCATTCTGTAAGTCCTTTTATATTTCATTGGATGTGTATTCATATTTCTTTGCTTTGACATGTAAATAATTATCTCCTCACATTTCTGGATATTTGGCAATAGGTAGAATTTTCCTAAATACAATTGCTAGCCAGAAGTTGAATGTTTGGTTTAGGGTGGTGACAGAGGAGATGGCCTAGAAGGAGATTGACATTAAAAGGGGACATGTGAAAAAATTCTGAAAAAATTGTTTAAGTTTTCAATGGAAATACATGTCATCTAATTTAACTCCCTATCCTTTTTTATACTGTAGGTCACAATGGCATGGACTGTTCTGCCCCACTGCCTCCCCTCTCTACTATGTGCTCATTTGTATTTTATGTACCATCTTCTCTGAAGTCCCTTTCCCCTCATGGATGGTTTAAAGCTTCCTGGGTTCTAAATATATGCAAAATAAAACACATAAAAGATGAATGTGAGGCTAGTGTCAATATGATAAGGAAAGTGTGATATTGTTTTTCTGACCCTAAGTCACTTCGTGCTGTATAACTTCACGTTTCTGTCCATTTACCTACAACATTCATGATTTGATTCATCACCCAGCTCTATTTTGAAACTATAGTGTGGTTTTCTTAAGTATTCCATTTTCAATGAGCATCTAGGTTGATGTGAGTTTTAGCCCTTTTGAAATGAATATTAAATAACATGAATATAATATATCTAGTATCAACACAAAGTCTTTGGGTATATTCCTATGCTGGTAAGTAAGGATTTTGTTCTAGGTTAAAATCTGCTTTGAGCAACCTCCACAAACACACTCAAAACAATCTTCTCCAGATTACATGCCTAGTAGCTGTGGACGTATGTTCCCTTTGGACTCAGCCCTTCTAACATTTTTCAGCAGTCTTATCTCTGACCATGGCCTTCTAACTGGGAAAAGATCGAATATTAAAATTTTAATCAACCTTTCTCTTACATTTATGATATAAAGCTCTATTTTTTGAGAAATGTCTGTTTAATTTAATCACCCCTTATAATTTTCCTTAATTATTGCATTTTATACATTTTTGTAATGAGATATGAATGCTTTTACCTCAAAATTTCCTTCCTCCTACCCCCTTATCAGGCCATATTAATCAGATTTTTTATGTTTTTAATTCCTAATTTTTTATTTTTGTAAATTACAGAAACTAGTCTGTTGGATGAGTGTCCCTGAAAAAAAATGATTTCTTTCTTTGGTTTCTCTGACTCTCCACTCTATTGGGGATTTTATTTAATTGACTTTGTTTGAGGAGATGTCATTTGTCAATACTTGAGCTTTCTTCAATTATTTTTGGTGTTCCATTCACAACATCCTTTAACTGTGATTAGAAGATCCATTGTCATCTAAGAAATCATTTTTTGTTTGTTTTTGTTTTTTGAGAAAGTGTTTCTCTGTGTAGTTTTGGTGCCTCTTTTGGATCTCACTCTCTAGATCAGGCTGGCCTTGAACTCACAGAGATCCACCTATCTATGCCTCCCAAGCGCTGGGATTAAATGTGTGTGCCACTGCTGCCCAGCTAAGAAATCCTTTTTTTTTTTGTTCCAGGACTTAAAAGTTACAAACCATGTCAGTTCAGTCTAAGTTTGGTAAGCAGTATATGTGTGCACACTATTCTTTGCAACACAAATTTCTTCAATCTTTTTATAATATAATTCATGCATGGAAGCTCAACATCATTTCAGAATTTAGGATTGTAGCATTATTCATGGGAGCTCAACATTGTTTTATATTTTAGAACTGTAGCATTTAGAAACAGGAAATGTCATTGCGTACACACATATCTCTGATAAGTATATCACATATCAATATCTACTAAATATTTTAACTGACATTAAAACTGAAAGTACAATATTCAACTGAGTTTTCAGAGTGCATATTCTTTTTCAGCTTTTAGAAAAATATCGAACCCTCTACTTAGCAGCTGATGATTTAAAACTAATAGAGGAAAATGGGCCACTAAGAATTCACGTATGTCATATTCTACAATACAATAATTATGCCAAAGTTGGCATCACATTTTATATCAGGTAAGCTCCATTCATTCAGATACAAGAAGCAAAATACTGAATATTAATTAGTAGTGTATGGCCCCAATTTCTTGACATTGTGTGAAAATAAGTCAATGATGTCAGATGGTTAATCATATATTATCACTAGTATGTATCTGATATGTTATCCAAGAATACAGTCAAATGCAATGAAATTCAATGTGGGAAATTGGTTCATCACATACTGCCTAAGAGACCAGTATGTGTCAGGCTCGATATTTAGTGAAGCTGCAAATTGCTGAACTCTATGTTTAGAATAAGTTTATGCAGGAGTGGAGGTCTATTGTGAAGCTGAAATGGAGCAATGGGTGCATTCTAATAATCACAATGTGTTCCTTAAGTCAATGATCTTAAAGTAAACATAGACGCAATGATAGTCTGTTCATGGAACCCTGGTAAGAAAGTCTCTGGGTAAGAATAAATAAAGATGGTCTGAGCTGGTTGGGGCCACATGAGTGCATTCACTTAGTGGTCAGAGATTTTCTGTGTCACACCCTTTCCCAACTCAGCACCTGAACTGAGCTGAGCATGGACACAGCAAAAACACTACATTTGTAGATGTAAAGATGATGTCATGTCGGATTGTAACACATGGGTCTCAATGGAAACTTCTTTCTAAATAGTCAAAGATGATTTTGGAGAATTAGTAGATTTTATAATAGTGACAGGGTAACATGCTTAGGAAAGAATGAGGGAGATATTTATATGGTATACATACATCCAAGGAACACAAACACACATATATCAGTGTCTCAGTTCACAAATATATAAAATTTGTAATTGGTCACAGGAGGACGATTTGTGGAGCAGGCGTGAACACTATAGTAGAATTATCCATTCTTCATGGTGGATAAAATGTATTGCAAGTTATCTGTGTGTTGAAGCCAAAATATGTATATGCAATGTCACCTGATGAAAATAAAGTTATTGTTATTTTGTGTTTAGGCAAAAGGAAGGATGCCAGCTTTACACACTTCTGCTTCGTAAATTTATTACTTTCATCGTAAGACCACCATGTGAGTATCTTATGCTTTCAGGTTACTAAATATATATGTAGTGCATTAAATTCACACTCATAGTACTTAACACTGTAGTAGCTTTAACAAACTATTTTAGAAAGTTAACTGATTCAGAAGAGGTTGATATTTGCATCATTGTTTCAGATAAGTCGAGATCATTGCAGAACCAAAGACTGGGTGGAGATGCTTATGTGACAGGATTCTGGATGTTCACCGATACATTCTCTACTCTCCCAGAAAGTTGGCTTCAGAAAGAAAAAAATGGAACCAGAGGTGTGTGAAATACTAAATGTATTCTGCTAATGATCCATCTAAGTCATTTTGGCTCCTCATTCTAAATTTCGACAGACATCACAACCCATGAACCAAGTGGGAAAGTTTACACCTTCTGTCCATCTTAAGTGGATAAGTCATTTCTAGAATATATTCTACAAGTGTTTGAAACAGAAACAATGAAAAAATGTATGAATTTTAGTGAAATTATTGTCAGTTGATTATATGGACAATCTTGGTAACTGGAGAGTTTTCTAGTATAAGAGAGTTTTTGCCTGAAGAAAACTAAATAAAATATTTTTTCCTGATAATACATTAAGGAAGTCAGTGTTTGGCATTCATGCCAGTCTGAAAATGTAGCAAGTGGTTTATGAAAATTATAAAACCTCTGATTGGGTTAAATCACCTGAATTTGATGAGAATAGAAAAAAATGATCCTACATATTTTGTTGGACAATTATAGAATTTCAGTACTATACTTTGTTAAATATTTGTAAAAGTCATATATGGAGACTTAAAATTACACGTTAGGTATCACGCTTTTTAGGGAAATATAAAAAAATGCATAAACTTGTATTTTAGGATTATTTATTTATTCAAATCATATACTAACATTTGGGTTTTTCAGTTTTATTTATCACATAAAATGTACATTAAAGTAGAATTTTGTGACACACACATATACTTATTTCACAAATCATAATAATTATTTTTATTACTAAATTTCTAAATAATTCAAATGTTAGAATGAATATCTTGAATTTTATTTAATTTTCATAGAATATTCATAATCACAAGATAGTAATGACTGTTACTGACAATTCAGAAACTACAATGAATTTTAAAAATTTATTTATTTATTCAGTTTTTTGATGGTAGAATTCCTACTTTATGCATACACAAACACAAATAACCAAATCAAAGTAAAGAACAGAATACATTCATGGTATTTAGTCCAAATGAAATATTTCTTCTCAGTCTCAGGTGTCTTGTTATTTGAATTATATCCTGTTTCAAATACCACAGTCATCATGCGCATGAACTTTGTTGAAAAGAATGGAAAAAATGGAAATTTGTGTGCAGCATTCTGTAAGTGTAATATCTAATTTTAGATGGTTATGAACATGTTTAGCCTGCCTTTTTATAAGAAAATATTTAACACCTGTTTTCAAGAATCAGCATTACTTGGCAGGAAGTCTCTCTTCAGTTATGTACAGGACCACATTTTGGGGTACATAGAATCCCTACCTAAGTTTACATACCTCTATTTCAGTCAGAAATGTCTATGAAAAGAGTGGCAAGCATCACATATATAAGACCTCAGTTTTCACTACCAAAGTTTTGTGTGTCACACCATGCCTGGGGAGAAATAAAGAAATATCTTCACCAAACCAAAGACTTTATTTTGACATCAAATTTATTGGAAAATAAACTATACTTATGATAATGAATATAAACTATCTATCAGATATAAGTCCATTTATTGTGAAGTACCTTGGTGTACTCAGAATGCTGATTTAGTCTCCATATATAATTATACAAAGTAAAATATCATTATTTGAAGAATCTTCAGAAAAATTACATCTACTAGATATCAAATTAGAGATTGGCATTGGTGCTTTGCAAGAAGACTCTAGAAGGAAATGATTAATGAAAACTCTTATATGTTGACCATTCTGAAGTGGAAAGCTGCACAGTCATCAAAATACCATCAGCACAAATCAGATTTGATAGGTTAAAAAAAGAAGTGTGTGTGTGTGTGTGTGTGTGTGTGTGTGTGTGTTGATTGAGTATAAAATAATGGGTAGTGGATATGAGAAGATGTAGCAGCAATGTGTATTTGATTCAAATCTACAGAAGAAAATATTCAAGAAAAGACATTTAATAATCAATAAATTTATATAGAAAACAAAATTTGAGGAATCCTTACATCAGGATGTCATATTTCTAATGGACATTTTTTACACTTCTCTTTAATGGAGCAACGGAAACCAGTCTCAGTAAAGAATTATGGGACTTCTATGTGGCAGTGAATGAAATATATGGAATCCCAATAAAAAATATACTAGACATCATCAAAAATGGTAAATAACTGTTTTGTTACTAGAAAAAATTGAACAGAAATAATAGAAAAATCACAAAAGATCTTGATTTCAATTTCCAGTTCTTAAAAATTGAAATTAAAATTAATGAGTAAATGAATCACATTTTCACTTGGTATATTCTATCTTTCACAGATACCTGTCCTCAATGAAGATCCTGATTTGGTGAGTTAAAATTGAATAAAATTCTTTTTCTATTGAAACTAGCATAGTTTATGAAGACACAAATCAATAATTTAATTTAAAAAATTATACCTGGAGATAAAGAATCAAAATACATTTTTGAAAACTTTTAAAATAACACAAAATAAAGAAACAACTTTCAAATTTTGATATATCATAAAGAGTGACTGAAATTATTTTTACAAAATATCCCTATGTGTTTTACAGTCTGTAGAGTTGTATAGTATTTTTTATTTATTATGTATGGGATTCAAACAGAAAGTGAAACAATCATTTCTGTTCCAGGCAATGTAAATAAATATAGTGAAGCTATGAATCATTAAATATGATGAATATATCTGATTAAGTGTTGAATATGCTAAACTGACTAGACTTAATTCAAAATCTAGGGGATTTGAATCTGTCAAACTTTCATATATATTTTTCTATACTAAATTTTATTGTTTAAATTTAAAAATGTAACTCTAGTACTTGAAAAATAAGGTTTCTGATCTATAAAATACTTAGAATCATGCAAATATTAAATCCACTCACTTATCTTTAATCTAGTACCTATGATCAAATTTCTGCTTAAGAATTCCTTCATTCTGCAACTCATCTCTCAAACATGCATTTCTACATGTTCCATAGAACTTACTGTATTCATTTGTCAGGGACCGAACATGAACCATGGAAAAGTACTAGCTAGGCCAGAGAAGGAGCCACAAGCCCTAAACCAGATGCCCTCAAAGATAAACATCATTCCTCGGTCAGGTAGGTCAGGTAGCATAGCAACAGAACAATGGGCCCTGACCTTACCACCTAGTACAACATCCTGCAGCCTCACAATCTGCATTTCTACATGTTCCATGAAACTTATTGTATTCATTCACATTTAATATATTTCGATTGATGTTTCAAATTACACAGGTTACAAGATTGAGACAACTTGCTACATATCTGTCCATGGCATCTAATTCACAAATTTGAAGGTGGACCCATCTTTTTTTCCCAGTTGTCCATTCACCTTTATCCTGGTGTTCAAATTCTTCACACTGTACTTTCCTCAAGTTTCTTCCCTTGCCCTGTTTAGTGGAATTTTCTTGTTCTGTGAATCAATGAATAAATTTCATCTACTAGCATAAAATTTTTAAAAATTTCTCGTGTTATATAGTTAGTATTAAATATAAATCTCCAGTACAGGACTCATTTCCTGTATGAATGTGTGTATAGAGTATGTGTGAATGCTATGTTTGTACAGTCTTTGTGTGCATCTATATCAAGGTGTTTGTGTGAAGTACAAGCATAAAATCTAGGTTTGAGTTCCTCCTATCCACCTTCTTCTGGGTGTTAGGCATCAAATCAGATTGTCAAACTTAAGAATCCAAAGCTTTGCTGGGCAGTGGTGGGCCATGCCTTTAATCCCAGCACTTAGGAGGCAGAGCCAGGAGGATCTCTGTGAGATCAATGCCAGCCTGGTCTACAGAGTGAGATCCAGGAGGGACACCAAAACATCACAGAGAAGCCCTGTTTTGAAAAACAAACAAACAAACAAAAGAATCCAAAGCTTTACCCCCTGGACAATCTTATTGGTCTATGTTACATTTTAATTGAAACAAATTTTCTGACTACCACAGCCATGCACAATATTGGCTGCACTTCAATATTTACATGGAAATGTGTGTGTGTGGGGGGGTTGAGTGTGAAGTTCATATCAAATGAACTGACAAACTTAAAACTGCTGTTTTATAAAGAGTTTAAATCAAAATACAAATCAATTTGAAGGCTCACTGCCTAGCACTAACAGAATAAAGGCATCTGATTGGATCCAACAAAACACGATGTGTATTCCATAAACACATGATGACAAATCTTGTAACCATGACAATTGAATGGATTGGAGTAAAATTATTCAAAACAGAAGTCATGGGTTTTACCTAGGGTCTAATATCTCCAAAGTAATGAGCTTTAGACGAGGATTACCCAACCTGACATGTATATATTCCTGCAGAACTGGCCTCAAATCCAATTAGAAATCTATAGTTTTCTATAGTAAAAATTATATGATAAAATTCAAATATTCAAAACTGAGTGTATCTTGTCAAGGACGACCATTGTAGCACTCAGGATCAAGTGCTAAGTAAGACCACTGATTTCCTTCCTACTTTTAAGTAATGTTTTACACCTTCTAGTATGATGTTATCTAGCAATCTCATGGTTGTCTATCAACTTTATTCATTTATGATTAGTTTGGGGTCAATGTCTACTTACCTTCCTTCCCTCAGACCACTCACTTATGCATAAAATTTCAGTAGATATTTGTCTACTACACTTTCTTATCTGCTGTGTACCACTATGTTGAATTTTTTGAAGTTTTTTTTGTGGTTTAATGATGGTAGATTGTCTTAACTATCCTTCATACATTCAATATGTTGTTTAATTCATCAAAGTATATCTCATTTTCCCTCTCACGTTGCTAATTCAACACTCTAACCCTGTATTTTATTTTCTAATACCAATTTTTCCTTTGTCTACTGTTCCCTATTCTGTAAGCTACTTACCCACAGTGGGCAGTTTCTGGACGAGACTCATTTTAACTCCAGATTAAATATGCAAAATAAAAATATTGAAAGCTAGTGTCTACATATGAGACTTTTATCCACATGAAAAAAACTTTAATTAGAGTAGCTCACAAGTCCATAGTCAAGGACTCAATATTCTTATTTGGGTTTCACCAATAACATTTGCAAACAAAAATTTTAATGGGATATGACAATGATTATTATCAGTCTTCTGAAGCCATCAATCTTAACTGCTATATTAAATTACACATCATTTGTTAAGAGGGTACAAACTCAAAGGCATTTGACTAAATATATCATATAAACTTGATTAGCCCACAAGACTTTGATTAATAAAGAAATTTCATAATGGCCCTCTGAAAGGCATATATGGAATCACACTACAGTCTGTGGTACTATTTTTCTTGATCAACAGAACATTGAGAAAATTAACCAACTTCAAGAGAAATAATGAGTCTTTATCCAGTTTATGACATGAGTCCTCCTGAAAGTCCTCAGACAAAGCAATCTTTTGAAACCTCTTTGATGACCTCACTTCAAAAGCTTTTGTAGCTTTTGTCATTTTGGTCATTTGTGTTCACATCAATTTAAATGAAAGCCTTCATGGTACAGTGTTGTGTAAATGATGGCTGACAGATGCCACATTGTTTGGGTTTGTCAGGAAGTTGATGGATAAAACATACATTATAAAATGGTTTATTAGATGGATCAGTCAACGTGTGTTTGGTTAGTTTGAAGTACTCAGCCTGGTGGATGTTCTGGGCTTTTGAAGACACCGTAAGTGCCATCAAAAACAATACAGCAGTGAGTGGCCATTTCAACATCATGTGCCTTCTCCATTTCTGTAAGATATGTGCATGCTCCACTTTCTTCTTCTCATTCACCCTCTAATGACTGTGGAGCCTTCCTTTTCCTCATTTGACATGACACTGTTTGGATGAAGAGTGCTAGTTTACCAGGCTTTTATTGCCATCTATCATTGGCTGGCCATGATCAAGACCTGTGACTTGAACTGTTGCTAGGTCCTTAGGCAGTCTCTTCAGGATCAGGAACTCTGACATCGACTAGAAACTCTGCCAGCGGCTGTGCTTTGATCCTCAGGCAGACTCTGAACAATCTGAAACTGTGACATTGACTAGGAACTCTGATGGTTACTGTTGCTAGGTCCTCAGACAAACTCAAATTTGGCTCTCAAGGAGTACGGTTCTTGCATGCCTTGGCTACTGTTCTGAGCCAATTTCCTCAACTCTGTGGGCCTGTCCTACTACATATCTATCCTGTATTTTTTACCAAATCATATTAAGGGCTCCTGGTCAGCTCAGCTTCTATATTATCCACAACAGCTAACACAAAATTTTCCAAATTAATCAGACATGGCCAGAGGTTATGGCCTTTGACTATTTTTTAAACTCTTGGCATGATATAGAAAGGCAGTTGGATCCCTCCTGGATTCTCACTTGTTTTCTGATTGGCGGGGGGCACTTTTAATCTCTCTCCTTTTTAAATGGCTTCCACCATACATGCAGCAACAATGGAAGTGACTGAGGTGACTCTACAGAAGTCAATCGCTCTTAGACATCCAGCTCACAGCCCTCCACAGACCTGTGCATGCTTGGCTTTCTGAAATCCCACAGGCCTGACCCTCCCCACCCAGGGTGACTCCTCAGGGATGGATGCTCTTCAAGTGCTGGTATTCACAGACGGGTAAGAAATTGCTTGGCAAGGCAACCTAATACAGGCATAGTCTAGTTACTGGAACCCTGAGGCAGGGTCAACAGGACAGGAGCAAAGGACTCTGACTCCCACTGAGCGCCCATGTAATAAAATAAAAGAGTGGATATGTAGTAGGACAGGCACATAGCGTCGAGGATATTAGCTCAGACCTGTAGCTGAGGCATGCAAGTACCTTATTCCTTGAGAGCCAAACTTGATTCGTCCCGAAGGCCTAGCAACAGAGTTCCTAGTTGATATCAGAGTTCCAGATTTTTCAGAGTCTGCCTGAGGATCTAGCAACAGTCACTGCCAGAGTTCCTAGTCGATGTCAGAGTTCCTGATCAAGTAGAGTCTGCCTGAGGACTTAGCAACAGTTCATGTCAGAGATCCTGATCGTGCCCAGCCAATGAAAGATGACCACACAAGCCTGGTAAACTAACGCTCCTCATCCAAATGGTGTCATGTCCAATGAGGGAAAGGGAGGCTCCACAGTCATCAGAGGGGAAATGAGAGCAGGAAATGGGAGCATATACATTTCTTACACAAATGGAGAAGGCACATGATGTTGAAATGGCCGCTTACTGTTGTATTGTTTTTTTATTTTATTTTATGGTTTTTATAATTTAATATAATTTTACATATCAGCGACAGATTCCCTTGTCCTCCCCCCAACCTTCCCCCCAGCCCACCCCCCATTCCCATTTCCTCCAGGACAAATACTCCCCTGAGGACTGAGATCAACCTGGTAGACTCAGTCCAGGCAGGTCCAGTCCCTCCTTCCAGACTGAGCCAAGTGTCCCTGTATAAGACCCAGGCTGCAAACAGCCAGCTCATGCACTGAGCACAGGACCTGGTCCCACTGCCTAGATGCCTCCCAAACAGATCAAACCAACCGACTGTCTCACCTATTCAGAGGGCCTGATCCAGTTGGGGGCCCCTCAGCCTTTGCTTCATAGTTCATGTGTTTCCATTCATTTGGTTATTTGTCCCTGTGCTTTATCCAACCTCAGTTTCAACAATTCTCGCTCATATAAACCCTCCTCTTTCTCACTAATTAGACTCCCAGCTCTCCACCAGGGGCCTAGCCATATATGTCTGCATCCAGATTCCTCAGTCCTTGGATGGGGTTTATGGCACAACTATTAGGGTGTTTGGCTATCCCATCACCAGAGTAGGTCAGTCCCGGCTATCTCTTGACCATTGCCAGCAGTCTTTTCTGGGGGTATCTTTGTGGATTTCTGTGGGGCTCTTTAGCTCTTTGTTTCTTCCTTTTCTCATGTGGTCTTCATTTACCATGGTCTCCTATTCCTTGTTCTCCCTCTCTTTTCTTGATCCAGCTAGGATCTCCCGCTCTCTTTCCCTCGGCCCTCGGCCTTCATTGCTCCCACTCATGTCCAGGCTGTTCATGTAGATCTTTTCCATTTCTCTGTGTCTTTCTTGGGGTCCCGTTTTCCAGGTAGCCTCATTGGTGATGTGAGTAGCAGTCCAGTCATCCTTGTTTTGTGTGGTCATCTCTTCTTGGCTGGGCATGATCAAAACCTCTGACATGGACTGGTGCTAGGTCCTTCGGCAGACTCTGCAGGATCAGGAACTCTTGATATCGACCAGGAACTCTGACAGTGACTCTTGCTAGGTCCTCAGGCCAACTCTGACATGGACTAGGAACTCTGCCAGCTCCTGTTGTCAGGTCATCAGACAGACGCTGAACAATCTGGAACTCTGACATTGACTAGGAACTCTGATGGCAACTGTTGCTAGGTCCTCAGCAGACTCAAGTTTGGCTCTCAAGGAGTAAGGTATTTTCATTCCTTGGCTACTAGTCTGAGCCAATTTCCTCAAACCTGTGAGGCTGGCCTACTACATATTTACCCTTTATTTTATTACCAATATATAATATGGGACCCTAGTCAGCTCAGCTTTTATATTACCCATGACAGCTAACACACACAATTTTCCAAATTAATCAGACATGGGCAGGGGTTTTGGCCTTTGACTATTTTTTAAACTCTTGGCATGATATAGAAAGGCTGTTGGATACCTCCTGGATTCTCACTTGTGTTCTGATTGGCGGGTGGCACTTTTAATCTCTCTCCTTTTTAAATGGCTTCCACCACACATCCAGCAACAATGGAAGCCACTGAGGTGAATCTACAGAAGTCAATCGCTCTTAGACATCCAACTCATGGTCCGCTAAAGACATGTTCATGCCTGGCTTTCTGAAATCCAAAAGGCCTGACCCTCCCAACCTGGGGTGACTCCTCTGGGAATTGATGCTCTTCAAGGGCTGGTAGTCACAGATGGGTAAGACATTGCTTGGCAAGCCAACCTAAGACAGGCACAGTCCAGTTACTGGGAACCCTGAGGCGGGGTCAACAGGACAGGAGCAAAGGACTCTGACTCCCATTGAGCACCCACATAATAAAATAAAGGATGGATATGTAGTAGGACAGCCCCATGGATCAAGCATATTAGGTCAGACCAGTTGTCAATTATGCACATGTCGTACTTTTATGAGTCAACCTGGAGTGTGCTGAGGGCCTAGAACAGGCACTGTCAGAGTTCCTGATTGTGCCCAGCCAATGGGGGATGACCTCACAAGCCCCGATTGTGACACAGCCTGGGTGCTTGGAGGATATAAAGCCTTCCCTGTTATTGAATAAGCAACTTTGCTGTTTGCCTTCAATGGACTCCTGGTGTCTGTGTCATTGATGCTGTGTCTTCTCACCCTTTCCCCTAAGGGAGCTGCTAGTTTTCCACTAACACCTCCCCACTCTGATCCCAATTCTTCATCACAATCTGGAATAGTCTTATATTTACAGATTCTCTAGTAAGTCTGAATATTTTATTTATTTGATTTCTTATGTTCAATATGTATATTTTGGATAGTAGACTTTTATCTGTTCATAATTTTTGTTTTATTTATCTGAGTTCTTGTGTTCAATATGTATATTTTGTATATTAGACCTTTATCATATGACAATTTTTGTTTTATTTGATTTCCTGTGTTCAATAAGTATATTTCATTTTTGACTTTATCACATGAGAATTTAATTTCCTTTTTTAACTTCTTTGGAACTATATATATATATATTATATTATATATATGTATATTTTAGGTATTAGAGCTTTCTCAGGTTAGAATTTTTTTTAATTTCTTCTTTGCAATAAGAAAATTTTGATATATGACCTTTATCACATGTGAATATTTTTGTTTTTCTGATTACTTGCATTCAATATGTATATTTTGGATATTAGTTCTTCATCAGATGAGAATTTTTTTTTTTTTATTTTTTGTTTTATTTATCTAATATCTTGTGCTGAATATGGATATGTTCGACATTAGACTTTTATCAGATGAGAATTTTTGTTTTATTTAATTTCTTGTATTTAATAATATATTGAGAATATTTGATTTCTATCTGATAAAAAATTTGTTTTATTTAATTTCTTGGGTTCAACAAGTACATTTTTTGATATTAGACCTTCATTAGTTGACAACTTTTGCTTTATTTGTCTAATTATATTCAATATGATATTTTTGATATTTTATCAGATGACAATTTTGTTTTTTTAATTTCTGGGGTTCAAAACTTATTTTGTATATTAGAACTTTATCAGATGAGAAATTTTGTTTTATTCATTTGATTACTTGGTTTGAATATGTATATTTTAGATATAAATTCTTTATCAGGTGAGATTAGAGATATGTAGTTCTGATCATGTAGAGAAAGGCACCTTGGAAAAGTATTTCTCATGACATGAGAAAGGCACTGTGAGTAATGTAGTTCAGATGATGTAGAGAAAGGTATTGTGTGAAATATAGTTTTGACAACACAGAAAAGGCACTGTGGGAAATGTAGTTGTGATGAACAGAGAAAGGTACTATTGCAAGGTAGTTTCATGACACAGAGAATGGCACTGTGGGAAATGTATTTTTGATGATATTGAGAAAGGCAATGTGGAAAATGTATTTCTGATGATATTGAGAAAGCACTGTGGTAATGTAGTTCTGAGATGTAGAGAAAGACACTGTGGAAATGAATTCTGACAATGTAGAGAAAGTGCTGTGGAAATGTAGTTCTGATGAAACAAAAAATGCACTGTTGCAAATGTAGTTTGATGATGTAGAGAAAGCACTGTGGGAAATGTAGTTCTGAAGATATTAGAAAGGGACTGTGGAAAGTGTAGCTCTGATGATGTAAAGAAAGATGAAATATAGTTCTGACAACACAGAGAAAGGCAGTTTGGGAAATGTCATTCTGATGACTTAGAGAAAGGTTCTTTGGAAATGTAGTTTTGATGACATAGAGAAAGCCACCTGGGAAATGTAGTTCTGATGACACAGAGGAAGCAATTGTAGGAAATGTAGTTCTGATTCCGTAGAGAATATTGTTCTCTGGGAAATATAGTTCAATGATGTAAATAAGGGCACTGTGGGAAATGTACTTTTGATGAAATAGAGAATGGCACTGTTGGAGATGTAGTTCTGATGATGTAGAGAAATGTCCCATGGGAAGTGTTCTTCTGATGACACAGAGAAAGATATTGTGGGAAATGAAGTTCTGATGATGTAGAGAAATGCCCCGTGGGAAATTTATTTCTTAGGATATACAGAAAAGTCCTGTGGAAAATATAGTTCTGAAGATAAGGAGAAAGCACCGTGGGAAATGTAGTTCTGAAGAAATAGGGAATGTCCATTGTGAGAAATGTAGTTCAGATGACACAGAAAATTCCCTGTGTGAAATGTAGTTCTGATGATGTAGAGAAAAGAACTGTCAGAAATGTAGTTCTGATGATGTAGAGGACAGCACTGTGGGAAAGGTAGTTCTGACCACACAGAGAAAGTCACTGTGGGAAATGTAATTCTCATGATACTGTGCTTGCTTTACATTTCTACTGATTTGAGAAAAGAAGAGAAGAAAGAAAAACACTAATTTGAGAAAAGAAAAGAAAAATGAAAAAACTTATTTGATAATAGAAGAGAAAAATAAAAAAACTGATTTGAGAAAAAAAGAGAGAAATGAAAAAACTTATTTGAGAAAAAGAAGACAAAAATGAAAAAACTGACTTGCGAAAAGAAGAGAAAATAAAAAAACTGATTTGTGAAAAGAAGAGAAAAATGAAAAACCTGATTTGAGAAGAGAAAAATGAAAAACCTGATTTGAGAAAAATGAAAAAAAAACTGATTTGTGAAAGGAAGAGAAAAATGAAAAAAAAAACTGAGTTGAGAAAAGAAAAGAAAAATGATGAAAACCATTGGCTTCCATGTCTAGGACTTAAAAAATTGAAATAAAAATGAGTGATGATTAAATAAATTACGTTTTTATTTTGTATATCCTCTATTTCACAGACACCTGTCCTCAATGGAGATAGTTGTTTGGTGAGGGGAGAGTTAATAAAGCCCCATACCTGTTTAAATTTGAGTAGATTTCGAACAAATTAATTACTTAATCAAAAATACTCAATTTGGAGAAATATGCTCAAAATATATTGTACAAAAACTTTTAAAATAATACAAAGAAGAAGAAACATCTTTCCAACACTAGTAACAACATAAAATATGGTTGAAATTGTTTTTTTTTTAATTCCCTACTTACGGCGTTCTATAGACATTTTATTTATTTAATTATTTGGTATGGGTTCCAAATAGAAAAAACAATCATGTAAGTTATGATCATTTATTTTCCAGGTAAAGTGGACAAATTTAGAAGGGCAAGAAATGACTAAATAGGACTAGCATCATGCTAAGTCCTGAAGGTGACGCACTGAATTGAGATAAAATATAATGTAAAGTGCATTTGCATCTTTCCAACTTGCATATACATCTTTCTACATGCCTTACTATTTTATATTAAAAAGAAATGCAACCACAAGCACTGAGAAAATAAAGTTCCTGATACTAAGATCCTGAAAAGGAAGCATTAAATCCACATGCTTGTCTTTAGAAGGAATCTGAATAATGAGATTTCGGGGTGAGAAATCCACCATTCTACACACCGTCATCCATCTCAGGCTCTTGTGTATTCCATACAGCATGACGTCTTTATTACAATGTAATATTTTTTTATTGATGCTCCAAATTATACAGGTGACAAGACGGAGCCTACTTGCTACATATTTGTTCATGGCATCAAAATCACCAATTCAAAGTTGTACCATTTTTCTCTCCCAGTGGTCTGATCACCTTTCCTGTGTTGTTCAAATCCTGAACTTAGTCCTTGCACTCAAATTTCCTCCCTTGTGTATTTGGAACAGTTGTCTGTCTCTATGGTTCACTGAGTAAAGAATTTCTTCATCATCTTTTTATATTTTAGGTTTTTTTGAAACAGGGTTTCTCTGTGTAGTTTTGGTACCTGTCCTGAATCTCACTCTATGGACCAGGCTGGCCTTGAATTCACAGAGATCTGCCTGGCTCTGTCTCCTGAGACCTGGGACTAAAGGTGTGTGCCACCAACTCCAGGCTGAATAAAGTTTTTCTGCTGGAAGGAGTGTTTAAATAAAATTATTTATTTTTGCATCTACCTAGTATTAAATAGAAACCCCCGCTATGGGCGTGGTATAAGCTAATGAGGGGTATCCTCTGTCTTCATGGTGATTAGGGGTGTGGTATACTAGTGAGGCATCTCCTCAGTCTTAATGATGATTAGGGGCTTGACATATGCTAATGAGGGGTGTGCTCTGTGAATGATAATCAGGGGCCTGGTGTATGCTGATGAGGGGTCTCCTCTGTCTTCATGATTATTAGGGGCATGGTGTATGCTAATGAAGTTCTCCTCGGTATTCATGGTGATTGGTGGCCTGGGATATGCTAATGAGGGGTGTGCTCTGTGAATGATAATCAGGGGCCTGGTGTATGCTGATGAGGGGTCTCCTCTGTGGATAATTATTAGGGGTATGGCATATGATAATGAGGGATGTGCTCTATGAGTAGTGGATAGGGGCATGTTCTGTGGTAATGAGGGGGTCTCTTCTGTGCATGATAGTTAGGGATGTGACATATGCTAATGAGGGGGTCTCCTTTGTGCATGATGATTAGAGACATGGTGTATGATAATGAGGGGTCTCCTCTGTGTATGGTGATTAGGGCTGTGCCATATACTAATGAGGGGTGTCCTCTCTGTATGATAATTAGGGGCATGGCCTATGATAATGAGAGGTGTCCTCTGTGCATGGTGGTTATGACTCTGTGCATGGTGGCTAGGGGTGTGGCATATGCTAATGAGGTGTCTCTTCATTCTTTCACCATTGACTAAAAGGAGCATCCAATCTGTTCCCAAGGGCTAAGAATTTTCAGAACCCAACTATAACATTATTTCATGGCTACTTCTTAACGATAATATTGCAGCTCTTCTGAGTTGTAATATCAATATCTGATGGGGAGGATGCTTTATATATGACCCCTCTGGGGGTCACGGTTCACACTTTGAGAATGGGTAGTGTAGAATAAAAGGAACTTTGAATCTGATATTGCATTCCAGCATCATCCCACCTTTCATAAGATAGACTCGGATCTTTATTTATTTAATTTTTGGCCTGAGGTATTCTGTGATATCCCTTTTCTTCTCTATTATGCTCAACATGTTCTCTGAGTCATGATCGCTTCAGCCTTTACTTTATGGCTTTCTGATCATCTTTCTGATGTGGATCTTTGAGAGACTCCCTTTCCAAGAATATCCAACCTGGGTATCCCAGAGTCCAATGTTTGCAAACAGAATCTAGAATGCAGGCCATTTACTTTCAAGCCAGTCAGCAAACATTGAGTCAATCCACCATTCATGCCGATATCTGAGCTCAAAACACAGTATAGATGAGGCAAACGTGCCAGTAATAGTCATTCCTGCTGTTACAAACAGCTTTTGAATGCTAGCTAGTCTCCCACAGATTCAAAACAACTTATGGAAATGCTAACATTGCTTGAAGATTTCAAGCCGATGAACCATGATGGGATATCCCTCTACTGATGATCTCTTTTAAGACAGGGAAGTGTGACTCTTCCCACCATGGACCAAGGGGATTTTGATATTCAGGTTTGTTCAAGAGTTCCTCATAGTTTCTCTTTCGTACTAGGTGTCAAGTAATCCATGATTCCATGATTAGCCCACTCATTCTCCTTTCTTAAAAAATTTTTTTTGAGGCTGGGATTCTCTGTGTAACTTTGCACCTTTTCTGGATCTCGCTCTGTAGACCAGGCTGGGCTCGAACACTTTAAGATCTGCCTGCCTATGCCTCGAGAGTGCTGAGATTAAAGGCATGCACCACCACTGCCCAGCTATTTCTCCTTTCTAGATAAGATGTCAGAACTATCACTTTGAACAAAGGCTTTCTCTGACTTCTGTCCTTTGGCCCATGGATTTCAAAATTTTCATTTTCGCCTTACATGATACTCCTATTTGTCCATTCTTACAATTGGGTCAAAATCATTTTCCTACTCAACAACAGGGACTGAGATGAAGGGAGTCTTATAGTCCCTTTCTCTATAGAAAAAAATTATTGTATGCTTCCAGACTGCATAGTGGGTTAAGGAGCCTATGGTGTCTCATGCAAATAATGGGGCTATAGATATTCTATATTTTCTTTGGCAGTTTGGGCATAATTCTCTGATAATTAAAAACTCCAAAGTGTTCCTTATGGTCATGGAAGTGGTTCAGATACTCAACTCTTAGAAGACACTTCAGTTCTACCCCTGTGATCTATTTAGCTGACCTTGATTTGTATGGTGACTTACAATCGCCTATGAGAGCCTTCCCAGCTGACCAAGTCAGCCACTTCAACTTCTGCTCCAGATGTGACAACAGAACATCTTGGTCTATATGACAGGGAAGATGATATAGAGTTTAAAAGAGAATTACATTGATCAGCCTAGAAGGAAAAAAAATTACATGAAAACTTCCTGTTTCAACAGTATAGCCAAATAAAGACTTGTGGAAGCATCATTGCTCAGAAGAGCAACATCCTTCTAGAAGAAAATTCTGATTTCTTTCTGGACTCTCAAAGATTTGATTCAGGGCATGCATACCTGTAACTGGGAGGCACAATGAGAACTTAATGAGGCAGAGCCCAAATATTCTACTAACCAAGGTCACCTAGGGCTTTCACCTGCTGCAAAGGGTGAATTGAATCTCCACATCTGAAAAATGTGGCTAGACTCTTTTCTCCTCTGAATAAAGAGATTCAGAAATAATCCCTTGCCTAAGCTAGTCTCATAGCTTTCCACCCCGACAAAGGTGTTACAGAACTCCCTCTACAAAAGAGTCACTGTACACTATTTTTTTTTAAAACACAATCTTCCATCTATATGTGGGTCATAGGGATCCTCAGGCCTTTCCTTCCTCTACAATGTGATATTAGACATTTCCGATCTCTACAAGGGAAAAGTAAACTATCTTTGTCCAAATGTAACTCACACATTTACTTTATGCACAAGGTGATGTTACATGTGCTTCTCTGACTAATATGACCTTTACTTATTTTCCCATTGGACCTTGTAATCCATGGAGAATCTCCACTTGTATGACTCTAACTAAAAAGCCTTAAACCCTCAGTCTCTGTGCTAGTGTAGATGTTGGGAAAACCCACTTATTAGTAACTGACCTCATGACTAGACTGGTGTGACGTCTAAGAGCCTGGTACTCAGGTAAGATTCCTTAATTTTATAATTATTATTATTTATATAATATTTGATATATTTATAATATGTATTATATATAATAATAATATAATTTACATACTGTGACTACTAGTTTATATACAAATATAGTGAGAATCCACACTTCATTCTACACCATGTAGCTGAACTTAAGGTTAAAAAGTCTACATTTTTAGCAACTTTTGACCTGAATCTTAGAAAAATGGTGAGAAGTATCTCAGGCTTACTAGGGAATCTGTAAATATAAGACTTTTCCAGATTGTGATTAAGAATTAGGAGCAGAATCAGGGAGGTATTAGTGGAAACTAGCAGCTCCCTTAGGGGAAGTAGTGAGAAGAAATGGCATCAATGACATAGACACTATGAGTTTTTTAAGGTAAACAGCTAACTCGTTTATTCAATAACAGGAAACGGCTTTATATACTCCTTGCCTAGCACCCAGGCTGTGTCACAATCTGGTGGCCTTGTGTGGTCATCCCTCATTGACTGTGCATGATCAGGAACTCTGACAGAGCCTGTTGCTAGGCCCTCAGCAGACTCCAGGTTGGTTCATAAGGAGTACAACATGTGCATGCCTTGGCAACTGCTCTGAACCTATTACATCGACCCTATGGGCCTGTCCTACTACATATCCACCCTTTTATTTTATTACGTGGGTGCTCAGATGGAATCAGAGTCCTTTGGTCCGGCCCTGTTGATCCCACCTCAGGGTTCCAGTAACAGAACTGTGTCTGTCTTAGTTTGGCTTGCCAAGCAAGGTCTTACCTGTCTGTGACTACCAGCCCTTGAAGAACGTCCATCCTAGGTGAGGAGGGTCAGGCCTTTGGGATTTCAGAAAGCCAGGCATGCACAGTTCTGTGGAGGGCTGTGAGATAGATGTCTAAGAGCAATTGCCCTGGGTAGAGTATGTAGAATCATTTCAGTGGCCCACTTTTTTGCCAGATGTGTGGTGGGAGACACTTAAAAAGGAGAAAGATTAAAAGCACCACCCTCCCATCAAAAAACTTGTGAGAATCCAGGAGGGATCCAACAGCCTTTCTATATCATGCCAGGAGTTTAAAATTAGTCAAAGGCCACAAAGTCTGCCCATGTCTGATTAATTTGGAAAATTGTGTGTGTTAGCTGTCATAGATTATATAGAAGCTGAGCTGACCAGGGTCCCTTAATATATCTTGGTTATAAAATAAAGGGTGGACATGTAGTAGGACAGGCCCACAGGGTTGAGAAAACTGGCTCAGACCAGTAACCAAGGAATGCAAGTACCTTACTCCTTGAGAGCCAAACTTGAGTCTGCCTGAGGACCTAGCAACAGTTGCCATCAGAGTTCCTAGTCAATGTCAGAGTTCCAGATTGTTCAGAGTCTGTCTGATGACCTAGCAACAGGAGCTTGCAGAGTTCCTAGTCCATGTCACAGCTCCTAATTGTGCAGAGTCGGCCTGAGGACCTAGCAAGAGTCACCATCAGAGTTCCTGGTTGATGTCAGAATTCCTCATCCTGCAGAGTCTGCATGAGGGCCTAGCAACAGTCTATGTCAGTGGTCCTGATCATGTCCAGCCAATGACGGATGACCACACAAGCCTGCTAATCTAACACTCTTCTTCCAAATAGTGTCATGTCCAATGATGAAAAGGGATGCTCCACAATTGTCAGAGGGGCAAGGAGATCCTGAAAGGGGAGCATACACATTACCGAAATGGAGATGGCACATAATTTTGAAATGGCCGCTCACTGTTGTAAGGTTTTCTATGGCACCTATGGTGTCTTCAAAAGTCCCAAATATCCTCCAGGCAGTATACGTCAAACTGACCAAACACACATTGACTGCTCTGTCTAATAAACCCTCTTTTATAATATATGTTGTATCCATCTGCTTCCTGAGAATCTCAAACAATGTGGCCTCTGCCAGCTGACATTTACACAACACTGTACCATGAATGCTTTCATTTAAGTTGATGTGAATACAAATGACCAAAATACAAAAGTTACAAAACTTTTGTTGTGAGGTCCTCAAAGAGTTTTCAAGAGTTCTTTGCCTGAGGACTTATGGGAGGGCTCATGTCAGAAAATGGATAAAAACAGTGGTTATTTCTAGTGAAGTTGGTTAATTTTCTCACATTCTGTGGATCAAGAAAAATAGTACCCCAGATTGTAGTGTGATACCATAGATGCCTTAAGAGGTCCTTATGAAATTTCTTTATTACTTGATTTCCTGTGGGCTGAGGCAAGATTATAAACTCAAACACCTGATATAATAACGTTTCTTGTGTCCAAAATCATCAGAATTGTGCAAATATTAAATCTTTAATCTAGTCCCTATGATCAAATTTCTGCTCAAGAATTCCATCATTCTGTACTTCATCTCTCAAACATGGATTTCTATATGTTCTATAAAACTTACTGTATTAATTTGCATTTAATATATTTCCATTCTGTTTCTAACTTGAACTTTGTAATTTCACAGGTTTCAATATTGATCCAACTTGCTACATATCTGTTCATGGCATCTAAATCACAAATATGAAGGTGGACCCATCTTTCTTTCCCAATTGTGCATTCACCTCCCTCGTGTAGTTCAGATTCTTCACACTGTTCTATCCTCAAGTTTCTTCCCTTGCCCTGTTTAGTCGAATTTTCTTTTTCTATGAATCAATGAATAAATTTCTTCTTCTGCATAAACTTTTAAAAATTTGGATCCTCAGTATGGGACTCATTTCTCTTATGAATATGTGTATAGAGTGTGTGTGAATGGAAATGTTTGTATAGTCTTTGTGTGCATCTATATCAAGGTCTCTGTGTGCAGAACAAGCATAAAATCTGATTTGAGTTCTTCCTATCCACCTTCATCTGGGTGGTAGGCATCAAAATCAGATTGTCAAACTTAAGAATCCAAAGCTTTGCTGGGCACTGTTAGCACACGCCTTTAATCCCAGCACTCAGAAGGCAGAGTCTGGTGGATCTCTGTGAGTTTGATCCAGATCCACAGAGTCAGATTCAGGACAGGCACCAAAACATGACAGAGAAAACCTGTTTTGAAAAACAAACAAACAAACAAACAAACAAACAAACAAACAAACATCCAAACATTTATACACTGGACAATCTTATTGGTCTTATGTCACATTTTAATTGAAAAAATTTTCTGACTACCACAGCAGTGTACAATATTGGCTGCACTTCCATATTTACATGGAAAATTGTGTGTGGGGGGGTTGAGTGTGAAGTTCATATCAAATGAACTTCCAAACTTGAAACTGCTGATTTATATAGAGTTTAAATCAATATATAAGTCAATTTGAAGGCTCAGTGCCTAGCATTAATGGAATAAAGCCATCTGATTGGATCCAACAAAACATGATGTGTGTTCCATAAACACATGATGAAAGAACTTGTAACCATGACAATTAAATGGATTGGTGTAAAAATATTCAAAACAGGAGTCATGGGTTGTACCTAGGGTCTAATACCTCCAAAGTAATGAGCTTTAGCCGAGGATTACACAACCTGCTGTGTATATATTCCTGCAGAACTGGCCTCAAATCCAATTAGAAATCTATATTTTTCAACAGTAAAAATTATATGATAAAATTCAAATATTCAAAACTGAGGGCATCTTGTCAGGGATGACTCTCGAAGCATTCAGGATCAAGTGCTAAGTAAGACCACTGATTTCCTTCCTAATCTTAAGCAATGTTTTACACCATCTAGTGTGATGTTATCTAGCAATGCCATGGGTGTCTATCAACTTTGATCATTTATGTTTAGTTTGGAGTCAATAACTACTTACCTTCCTTCCCACAGACACCCCCACTTATGTGTAAAATTTCAGTAGATGTTTATCTACTATACTTTCTTCTCTGTTGTGTACAACTATGTCCATTAACTGAATGAATTTTGTGGTTTAATGAGGTAGATTTTCTTAACTATCCCTTATACATTCAATATGTTGTTTAATTCATCAATGGACTTCTCATTTTTCATCTCATGTTGCTAATTCAGCACTCTAACCCTGTATTTTATTTTCAAATGCCAATGTTATCCTTTGTCTACTGTTCCCTGTTGACCTTGTTTATATGTTGACCAAGAGTTTAACATTTGCTTTACATATGGGGAAAGCATGCCATGAGATACTATTGCCTCCTTAAACCTTAAAAAACCCATTAGTTCAATTGGAGGCCAAATATTTTGTGTAGCCATTTGATCAGGCATCTGTTGTACGGTTACAGGATAAATTAAGGGTGACTGTGTGATAACAGCCTTTCTTTCTGTAACCTTATGATCCAAACTTGAACCAACTTCACTGTTAATTTCTCCTGTCTGAATTTTTACAGGTTTAACAAGTTTTTCTAAAGCTGTCATCCTGGCACTTAAATCGACTATCTTTTTAAATAGTAAAATGAGAATAAGCATGGTGATAAACTGCATAATTCCCATAATACTAATCTTTTCATATAGTTGTCCCATTGTCAGACTGCCTAAAATTTCAAACAAAACCCAATTTTCTTCCAATGTACACAGGAAACCCATTTTTTTAAATGTGGAAAAAATTTGTCTTTTAAATAGTTTCCTTTATGACTTACCAAATCTGCGTAGAACAGTAGAAATCCAAGCGAATTTCAAAACAGCCACCTAGTGTCCTAGGTGTGAATCCAGAGAAGAGAGGAGACAGAGAGACAGAGAGAGAGACAGAGAGAGACAGAGAGAGACAGAGAGAAAGCGAAAGTGAAAGCAAAAGTGAAAGTGAAAGCGTAGCTGGCTAAAGCTTAAATCCAGCCACTTGTTCTCTCAAGGCTTGGCTTTACAGGCAGGGGCCCTGTTTAGCAGGGCAGGCCTGAGCTGTTTGTAGCACTGGCTTTAAGCAAGCAGCTCACAATCTGGCCTGAGGTCAAGCAGACCTGGGCCGGGCTAGGGAGCCGGTTGCTCCAGCTAGGGAGCCGGCTGCTCGGGCTAGGGAGCCGGCCCCAAGCAGTTTTTAATGAATTCTTGTCATGTTGGGTACCAGATGTAGATGTAACCAATTGTCTTATTAAAATAAGAAACACAGAGCCAATGTAAAAGAGAGAGCCGAGAGGTCAGAGCTCAGAGATAAAATCTTACCTCCTGCAGTGCTCCTAACTTCCCCGAGAGAGAGCTACTTCCTGTTTGTCTGTGTTTAAATAGTCTTTCTGTTCTGCCTTCTCATTGGTTGTAAACCCAACCACATGACTGCCTCATCACTGCCTGTAAGTACCGCCCTCCAGGTCTTAAAGGCGTATGTCTCCAATACTGGCTGTATCCCTGAACACACAGAAATCTACCTAGCTCTTCTAACCGCCACGCTGTTGCTATGGCTCTAATAGCTCTGACCCCAGGGCAACTTTATTTATTAACATAAAATTAAAATCACATTTCAGTACAAATAAAATATCACCATAGTTCCCTATTTTTTAAGCTACTTACCCATAGTGGGCAGTTTCAGGTGAGATTCATTTTAACTTCAGATTAAATATTCAAAGTAAATATATTGAAAGCTAGTGTCTACATATGAGACTTTTATCCACATTAAAAAAACTTATTTAGAGTCGCTCACAAGTCCATATTCAAGGACTCAATAATCTTATTTGGGTTTCAACAAAGAACAATTTCAAACAGAAAATTTAATTTGATATGTCAATGATTAAGGTCAATTTTTTGAATCCATCAATTTTAACTACTATTTTAAATTACATGTCATTTGTTAAGAGTGGACAAACTCAAAGGCATTTGGCTATGTATACTTTATAATCTTGACTCAGCCCACAGGACATCAAATAATAAAGAAATTTCATAAGGACCCTCTGAAAGGCATGTATGGAATCACACTACAATCTGGGGTACTAATTTTCTTGATCCACAAAATGTTGAGAAAATTAACCAATTACAAGGGAAAAAAACACCAACTTTATCCAGTTTCTGACATGAGCCCTCCCATAAGTCCTCAGACAAAGAATTCTTTTGAAACCTCTTTGAGGACCTCACTACAAAAGTTTTGTAGCTTTTGTATTTTGTTCATTTGTATTCACATCAATTTAAATGAAAGCATTCATGGTACAGTGTTGTGTAAATGTCGGCTGGCAGAGGCTGCATTGTTTGGGATTCTCACAAAGCAGATGGATACAACATACATTCTAAAAGAGGGTTTATTAGACAGAGCAGTCAACCTGTGTTTGGTCAGTTTGAAGTACTCTGCCTGGAGAATGTTTTGGAATTTTGAAGACACCCTAAGTGCCATAGAAAACCATACAACAGTGAGCGGCCATTTCAATATTATGTGCCATCTCCATTTCAGTAAGATATATGTATGCTCCCCTTTCAGGCTCTCCTTGCCCCTCTAACAATTGTGGAGCTTCCCTTTTCATCTTTGGACATGACACCTTTTGGACAAGGAGTGTTAGATTAGCAGGCTTGTGTGGTCATCCCTCATTGGCTGGGCACTATCAGAACCACTCACCTAGACTGTTGCTAGGCCCTCATACAGACTCTGCAGGATCAGGAATTCCGACATCAACTAGGAACTCTGATGGTGACTCTTGCTAGGTCCTCTGGCCGACTCTGCACAATTAGGAGCTGTGACATGGACTAGGAACTCTGCAAGCTCCTGTTGCTAGGTCATCAGACAGACTTTGAACAATCTAGAACTCTGACATTGACTAGGAACTCTGATGGCAACTGTTGCTAAGTCCTCAGGCAGACTCAAGTTTGGTTCTCAAGGAGTAAGGTATTTGCATTCCTTGGCTACTGGTCTCAGCCAATTTCCTCAAACCTATGGGGCTGTCCTACTACATATTCACCCTTTATTTTATTACCAATATATAATAAGGGACCCTGGTCAGCTCAGCTTCTATATTATCCATGACAGCTAACACACACAATTTTCCAAATTAATCAGACATGGGCAGAAGTTGTGGCCTTTGACTAGTTTTTGAACTCTTGGCATGATATAGAAAGGCTGTTGGATCCCTCCTGGATTCTCACTTGTGTTCTGATTGGAGGGTGGCACTTTTAATCTCTCTCCTTTTTAATTTGCTTCCACCTCACGTCGCACAACAACATACACCACTGAGGTGACACTACAAAAGTCAATCGCTCTTAGACATCCATCTCATGGCCCGCTAAAGACAAGTGCATGCCTGCCTTTCTGAAATCCAAAAGGGCTGACCCTCCCAACCTGGGGTGACTCCTCTGGGATGGATGCTCTTCAAGGGCTGGTAGTCACAGACGGCTAAGACCTTGCTTGGCAAGCCAACCTAATACAGGCACAGTCCAGTTACAGGGAACCCTGAGGTGGGGTTAACAGGGCCAGAAGAAAGGACTCTGACTCCCATTGAGCACTCACATAATAAAATAAAGGATGGATATGTAGTAGGACAGGACCATGGATCAAGCAAATCCAGTGAGACCACTTGCCAAATGGTCTCATGTCATATTCACATGTCGTACTTTTTATGAGTCAACCTGGAGTCTTCCTGAGGGCCTAGCAACAGGCACTGTCAGAGTTCCTGATTGTGCCCAGCCAATGAGGGATGACCACACAAGGCCACCAGATTTTGACACAGCCTGGGTGCTGGGAGGAGAGTATATAAGGCCTAACCTGTTATTGAATTAATGATTCTGCTCTTTGCCTTCAACGAAATCCTGGTATCTATTTCATTGATACCATTTTTCTCACCCCTTCCCTAAGGGAGCTGTTAGTTTCCACTAACACCTCCCCCAATTTGATCCCAATTCCTCATCACAATCTGGAATTGTCTTATATTTACAGATTCCCCCAGGAAGCCTGATATACTTCTCACCATTTTTCTAAGAGGCGGGTCAAAATTGCTCTCTGGTTTGACTTTTTCAGCTTAAGTTCAGCTACATGGAGTAGAATGAAGTGTGGATTCTCAGTATATTTGGCTATAAACTGGTAGTTACAGTATATAAATATATTATAATTATATATAATATATTATAAATATATCAAATACGATATAAATAATAATAATTAAAAAATTAAGGAATCTTACCTGAGTACCAGGCTCTTAGATGTCACTCCAGCCTCTTCATGAGGTCAGTTACTAATAAGTGGGTTTTCCCTGCATCAACCCTAGCACAGAGAGTGAGGGTTTATGGCTTTCTGTTAGAGTCATACACATGGAGATTCTCCATGGAGTACAAGGTCCAATGGGAAAATAAGAAAAGGTCATATTAGTCAGAGAAGCACATGTAATATCACCTTGTGCATAAAGTAAATGTGCGAGTTACTCTTGGAAAAAGATAGTTTAATTTTCCCTTGTAGAGATAGGTAATGTCTAATATCACATTGTAGAGGAAGGAAAGGCCTGAGGATCCCTCTGACCCACATATAGATGGAAGATCGCTTATTTCAAAAAAGGGTATGGTGTCTCTTTTGGAGAGGGAGTTCTGTAACCCCTTTCTAGTTTCTGACTAGCTTGGGCAAGGGAATATTTCTGAAACTCTTTATTCAGAGGAGAAAAGAGTCTAGCCACAATTTTTCAGATGTGGAGATGCAATTCACCCTTTGCAGCAGGTGAAAGTCCTAGGTGACCTTGGTTAGTGGGAGAAGATTTGTGTTCTACCTCATTAAGTTCTCAATGTTGCTCCCAGTTATAGATACGCATATCATGAATCAAATCTTTGAGAGTGCAGAAAGAAATTGGAATTTTCTTCCAGAAGGATGGTGTTCTTCTGCGCAATGATGCTTCCCCAAGAATTTGTTTGGCTCCATGGATGAAACAGAAAATTTTCATGTACATTTACTACCTTCTAGGCTGATGAATACAATTCTCTTTTAAACTCTATATCATCTTCCCTGTTACATAGACCAGGATGTTGTGTGACCCCATCTGGAGCAGAGTTTGAAGTGGCTGACTCAGTCTGATGGGGAGGCTCTCATATGCAATGGTAAGTCAACATACAAAGCAAGGTCAGCTAAATACATCA
The DNA here is from genome assembly GCF_004664715.2 of Peromyscus leucopus. Classification (NCBI taxonomy): domain Eukaryota; kingdom Metazoa; phylum Chordata; class Mammalia; order Rodentia; family Cricetidae; genus Peromyscus; species Peromyscus leucopus. Next base: position 65,036 of record NW_023505123.1, on the reverse strand, counting down.
GAGGTGTAGAACTGAGGTATTTTTGAAGAGATGAGTATCTGAACCACCTTCATGATTGTAAGGAAAACTTACAATCATATAAGGAGTTTTCACTTATCAGAGAATTATGCACAAACTGCCAAAGAAAATGTAGAATATCTCTAGCCCTCTTATTTGCAAGTGACATTATAGGTTCCCTAACCTCTGTGCAGTCTAGAAGCATCCAGTATTTTTTCTACAGAGAAAGTGAGTATAAGGCAGCCTTCATCTCAGTCCCTGATACTGAGTAGGAAAATGATTTTGATGCAATTGTAAGAATGGACAAATGGGAGTGTCATGTAAAACGAAATAAAAATATCAAAATATTTGGGAAAAAGGACAAAAGTCAGAGACAGCCTTTGTCCTAAGTGATGGGTCTGACATCTTATCTAAAAGTGTGAAGGAGCTGGCTAATCATGGAATTATGGAGTACTTGATACCTCCTATGAAAGAAAAACTATGAGGAACTCTTGAACAAAATTGAATATCAGAATCCCCTTGGTCCATGGTGGGAAGAGTCACACTTCCCTGTCTTAAAAGAGATCATCAGTAGAGGGATATCCCATCATGGCTCATCAGCTTGAAATATTCAAGCAATGTTCGTATTTCCATAAGTTGTGTTGAATCTGTGAGGAACTAGCTAGCATTAAGAAGATGTTTGTAACAGCAGTAATGACTATCCCTGGCAAGTTAGTCACATCCATATTGTGTTTTGAGCTCAGATGTGGGCATGAATGGTGGATTTACTCAATTTTTGGTGACTGGCTTGAGGGTAGATGGCATGAATTCTAGACTCTGTTTGCAAACATTGGGCTCTGGGATACCTAGCTTGGATACTCTTTGGAGAAAGAGTCTCTCAAAGGTCCGCATGAGAAAGATGATCAGAAAGCCATAAAGTAAAGGCTGAAGCAATCATGACTCAGAGAACATGTTGGGCATAATAGAGAAGAAAAGGGATATCCCAGAATACCTCAGGCCATAAATAAATAAATAAATAAATAAATAAATAAATAAATAAATATCCCAGTCTATCTAATGAAGGGTAAGATGATGCTGGCATGCAATATCAGATTCAAAGTTCCTTTTATTCTACACTACCCATTCTCAAAATGTGAACCATGACCCCCAGAGGGGTCATATATAAAGTGTCCTCCCCATCAGATATTTATATTCCAACTCAGAAGAGCTGCAATATTATAGTTAAGAAGTAGCCATGAAATAATGTTATAGTTGGGTTCTGAAAATCCTTAGCCCTTGGGAGGATATTGGATGGTCCTTTTAGTCAATGGTGAAAGAATGAAGAGACCCCTCATTAGCATATGCCACGCCTCTAACCACCATGCACAGATTTGTAACCACTATGCATAGAGGACACCTCTCATTATCATATTCCATGCCCCAAATTATCATACACAGAGGACACCCCTCATTAGTATATGACACACCCCTAATCATCATACACAGAGGAGACCCCTCATTAGCATATGCCACGCCCCTAAGCACCATGCACAGAGTCATAACCACCATGCACAGAGGTCACCTCTCATTATCATATTCCATGCCCCTAATTATCATACAGAGAGGACACCCCTCATTAGTATATGACACACCCCTAATCATCATACACAGAGAAGACCCCTCATTATCATACGTCACATCTCTAATCATCATGCACAAAGGAGACCCCCTCATTAGCATACACCATGCCCCTATCCACCATGCACAGAGCACATCCCTCATTATCATATGCCACGCCCCTAATAATCATCCACAGAGGAGAACCTCATCAGCATACACCAGGCCCCTGATTATCATGCACAGAGCACACCCCTCATGAGCATATCCCAGGCCTCCAATCACCAGGAAGACAGAGAAGAACGTCATTAGCATACACAATGCCCCCAATAATCATGAAGACAGAGGAGACCCCTCATTTGCATATACCACAGCTCTAATCACTATGCACAGAGCACACCCCTCATTAGCATATGCCACGTCATAACCACCATGCACAGAGCACAACGCTCATTAGCATATGCCACGCCCCTAAACAACAATCAACAGAGTCATAACTACCATGCACAGAGGACACGTCTCATTATCATAGTCCATGCCCCTAATTATCATACAGAGAGGACCCCTAATCACCATACACAGAGGAGACCCCTCATTACAGTTTGTCATGCCCCTAATTATCATGCACAAAAGAGATGCCTCTTTTGCATACACCATGCCCCTATCCACCACACACAGAGCACATCCCTCATTATCATATGCCACACCCCTAATAATCATCCACAGAGGAGACTCCTCATCAGCATACACCAGGGCCCTGATTATCATGCACAGAGCACACCCCTCATTAGCATATCCGAGGCCCCCAATCACCATGAAGACAGAGGAGACCCCTCATTTGCATACACCATGCCCCTAACCACCATGCACAGAGCACACCCCTCATTAGCATATACCATGCCCCTAATCATCATTAAGATTGAGCAGATGCCTTATTAGCATAACACACCCCTAATCACCAGAAGATAGACAATAGCCCTCATTAGCATATGCCACGCCATAGTGGGGGTTTCTATTTAATACTAGGTAGATGCAAAAATAAATAATTTTATTTAAACAATCATTCCAGCAGAAAAACATTACTCAGCCTTGCAGTGGTGACAAACGCCTTTAATCCCAGCACTCAGGAGGCAGAGCCAGGCAGATCTCTGTGAGTTCAAGGCCTGCCTGGTCCACAGAGTGAGATTCAGAACAGGCACCAAAACTATGCAGAGAAACCCTGTTTCAAAAAAAACCCTAAAAAAATAAAAAGATGAAGAAAATCTTTATTCAATGAACCATAGAAAAAGACAACTGGTCCAAATACGCAAGGGAGGAAATTTGAGTGCAAGGACTAAGTTCAGGATTTGAACAACACAGGACAGGTGATCAGACCACAGGGAGAGAAAAATGGTACAACTTTGAATTGGTGATTTTGATGCCATGAACAAATATGTAGCAAGTAGGCTCTGTCTTGTCACCTGTATAATTTGGAGCATCAGTAAAAAATATATTACATTGTAATAAAGACGTCATGCTGTATGGAATACACAAGAGCCTGAGATGGATGACGGTGTGTAGAATGGTGGATTTCTCACCCAGAAATCTCATTATTCAGATTCCTTCTAAGGACAAGCAAGTGGATTTAATGCTTCCTTTTCAGGATCTTAGTATCAGGAACCTTATTTGCTCAGTGCTTGTGGTTGCATTTCTTTTTAATATAAAAGTAGTAAGTCATGTAGAAAGATGTATATGCAAGTTGGAAAGATGCAAATCCACTTTACATTATATTTTATCTCAATTCAGTGCGCCACCTTCAGGACTTAGCATGATGCTAGTCCTATTAGGTAATTTATTGCCCTTCTAAATTTATTCACTTTACCTGGAAAATAAATGATCATATGCCTTACATGAATCTTTTCTATTTGAAACCCATACCAAATAATTAAATAAATAAAATGTCTATAGAACGCCATAAGTAGGGAATTAAAAAAAATACAATTTCAGCCATAGTTTATGATGTTACCAGTGTTGGAAAGATGTTTCTTCTTATTTGCATTATTTTAAAAGTTTTTTTTTAAGTTTTTATATTTTGAGCATATATCTCCAAATTGAGTATTTTTGATTAAATAATTAATTTGTTCAAAACCTACTCGAATTTAAACAGGCATGGAGCTTTATTAAATCTCCACGCACCAGATGAATATCTCCATTGAGGACAGGTGTCTGTGAAATAGAAGATATACAAAATAAAAACGTAATTTATTTAATCATCACTCATTTTTATTTCAATTTTTTAAGTCCTGGACATGGAAGTCAAGGGTTTTCATCATTTTTCTCTTCTTTTCTCAAATCCAGTTTTTTTTCATTTTCTCTTCTTTTCACAAATCAGTTTTTTTTATCATTTTTCTCAAATCAGTTTTTTTCATTTTTCTCTTCTTTTCTCAAATCAGGTTTTTCATTTTTATCTTCTTTTCTCAAATCAGTTTTTTTATTTTCTCTTCTTTTCACAAGTCAGTTTTTTTCATTTTTCTCTTCTTTTCTCACATCAGTTTTTTCATTTTTCTCTTCTTTTCTCAAATAGTTTTTTCATTTTTCTCTTCTTTTCTCAAATCAGTGTTTTTCATTATTCTCTTCTTTTCTCAAATCTGGTTTTTTTTTCCATTTTTCTCTTCTTTTCTCAAATCAGTTATTTTCATTTTCTTAAATGAGTTTTTCTCAAATCGGTATTTTTTATTTTTCTCAAATCAGTTTTTTTCACTTTTTTCTTCTTTTCTCAAATCAGTTTTTTTTTTCATTTTCTCAATCAGTTTTTTCCATTTTTGTCTACTTTTCTCAAATCAGTTTTTTTTTTTCATTTTTCTCAAATCAGTAGAAATGTAAAGCAAGCACAGTATCATGAGAACTACATTTCCCACAATGACTTTCTCTGTGTGGTCAGAACTACCTTTCCCACAGTGCCGTCCTCTACATCATCAGAACTACATTTCTGACAGTTCTTTTCTCTACATCATCAGAACTACATTTCCCACAGGGAATTTTCTGTGTCATCTGAACTACATTTCCCACAATGGACATTCCCTATTTCTTCAGAACTACATTTCCCACAGTGCTTTCTCCTCATCTTTAGAACTATATTTTCCACAGGGCTTTTCTCTATATCCGAAGGAGTAAATTTCCCACAGGTTCTTTCTATACATTATCAGAACTTCATTTCCCACAATATATTTCTCTGTGTCATCAGAAGAACACTTCCCACGGGGCATTTCTCAACATCATCAGAACTACATTTCCCACAGTGCCATTCTCTATTTCATCAAAAGTACGTTTCCCACAGTGCCCTTAATTACATCATTGAACTATATTTCTCAGAGGGCAATATTCTCTACAGAATCAGAACTACATTTCCTACAGTTGCTTCCTTTGTGTCATCAGAACTACATTTCCCAGGTGGCGTTCTCTATGTCATCAAAACTACATTTCCAAAGAACCTTTCTCTAAGTCTTCAAAATTACATTTCACACAGAGCCGTTCTGTATGTCATCATAAATACATTTCCCACAGGGCCTTTTCCTGTGTCATGAAAACTACCTTGCCAACAGTACCTTTCTCTGTTCATCACAACTACATTTCCCACAGTGCCTTTTTGTGTGTTGTCAAAACTACATTTCCCACAGTGCCT